>NC_056741.1:61498849-61553849 GCF_019279795.1 Protopterus annectens | reverse complement strand
GTCTATAAGAAAAATTACAGCATCTCTTCTAGGGACCTAAACCTTGTCACCACAATAAACAGAACATGCTGGAGGGATAGATTCCTGTCCCAGAGACTTCCCATACTCTGGAACAGGCTACCCATCTATGTCAAACAGAGCTCCTCATTGGCACTCTTCAAGAAAAATCTTGATGATTGGATGGGAAATGGGAAATTCACCCCGGGGATCACTTCTGTGGCTCAGCTCGACAGGGGCACAGGAAAATAATTTTCTTGGGTGGTGAAAGCCAGGGTACATTTTTTGGCTAGGCTTGTATGGGCCCTAGGGCCGATAGCCTAGTACCTACCTATGAACCTATGAAATGTGTTGCACTGTATGATGAGGAAATCCATAATGTGCTATTTTTTGAAATACTTTACTGTAAGCTCGGTTTTATCATTAAGTGTGTGTTATGGTTCATTAATTGCTTGAAGCTTCAGTTAAAAAAAAAACTTTTGTGTCAACAAGAAGGTGTGAAATGGGGTGAAAAGGTCCCCATTCAGCTTGATGAGACTGTGAAAGGAGGTGAAAATGTTCCCATTCAGCTTAATGGGGCACCGGAGACAGAAGTCCATTCTGCATTTGTGAGACTGAGAGAGTCCCATTTAAATGCTTCACACTGAGTGGATTATAATTTCATTGTATGAGAAGCAGGGTATGGTGTTGTAGGAGGTGAGGCATGTTTTGAATTTACTAAAGAATTTTTAGCTCTGTTGAGAAAAACACAGAGTGGAAGGGTTATTGCAGTTTTTTCTCATTTTGTTTCATTTTTTTTCATATTGTTTCTTATTATTTTAAGATTGGGCTGAATGAGTTTTTTGAAAGGCACAATGGTCCAGTTGAGGTATGTGCCAAGGAAAATGAACATGTTTTGTTATACGAGTGCTGGGCTGTGTTTTTTGAGGAGAGTTCTGCAGAAGAAGAAACTACCAAGTCATATGTATACCTGATGGCAGCTGGTTATTACAGGTATGTATAACTTGTTATTTTTGAGAAGCTGTCAAACTATGATGATTGACTGCTTTCAGTCCCTATATTGTCTGTATGTGTTGAGGATGCATAACCATAAATTATACATTTAGTGAATTTCTTTTGCAGTGTTTTATGAATAAGGAATGTAGTGTTGTATAGCATTAGTTTTGTTTGTTTTGCAAGTGTACTGTTTTAATTGTGATGCTAGTGGACTGTTTTTCATATGAGAACAGATTTTTTTGTCAGCGTTTGTCTTCATTTTACTTCAGCTCAATGTTTTATTTTAATTTGATATAGTGGTTCTGTTTGTTTTCTAAGAGGTGGGAATTAGCTAGGCATTTTCTTAGTCAAACGTGTTTGTGCCTGCATAGAATCTATCACACTCCACCTATCTTGTTTAAGGGTAATAGACAGGAAGGAGTTTAGCTGTAACTTTTTGATGAGGTTCATGCAAGCTATACAATGGGACACTTAAAGGTACCAAGTTGCATAATCTTAAAAATATAAATCAGATTAGTTATGTCAAGATGTTACAGTGGGATACTTAGGATTTCAAATTTTCTCAGATACTTTTTTTATATTTTCAACCTAGGCAGTGGAAGACTGAACTGCTTGCTGCTTCCATTTGTTGGTGTAATTTGTGTGTCTAACTCCACAAACAAGCTGTTATTAATATGTTATTGTGGATCATACTAGGTGACTTCAATTACCCTAATATAGACTGGGAACACTACTCAAGCCCAAACACCCTAGCCCAAAAGTTCCTGGAATTCATAAACTCAAATGCCATGGAACAACTAGTCACCATCCCCACAAGAGGAGATAACATACTTGATCTCATCATCACGAACATGGGAGCACAATGTTCAACACCGGAGGTGTACCCCTCACTGGTGAGATCAGGCCACAAACTAATCTCGCTGGAGGTCCTCATCCCACCCCCACCTGAAATAAAAAAGACCAAAGTAAAGAACTTCTCAAAAGCCGACTTCACACTTCTAAAGACTAGTGTGGTCTCCTTTAAGGCCCCCGAGCCGGCGGAAAACAGTACTCAAGCCGCTGAATCACTTACAAATGCCTTCTACCAGCACCTGCAGGACTGCATGGATAAGGCAATCCCAAGCAAAACAAAGACTCTTTGTACCAAAGGCAAGCGTCCAGTCTGGTGGACCCCAGCCATAAACAAACTCTACAACAAAAGGAGGAAGCTACTACAAGATAGAGCAAAATCCTTAAAAGGTAAGACACCCTTGATCACTATAAGTAAAAACTAAGAGCTCTCATAAAATCATCCAAAGCAAATTTCGAGAGAAAAATAGCTAAAGACTCAAAAGACAATCATAAGGCCTTCTTTAGCTATGTTAGAAACCTGGGAGGAAACTCCCAGATATGCTCAGAGCTAGTTCAAAATGATGTGAAGATTACTGATCCTACAGACATTGCCAACATACTGGCTGACAGGTTCAGTGCAAACTTCTCCCCTCCCCAAAAGAGAGATATCTATACCAAGCGATTGCAGCCCCAAACATCTCCAGCGCCCAAGTGAGAACTGCTCTCTCCAAAGCAAAAACACAGCATCCATGGGACCTGATGGTGTCCCGGCTGTGTGCTCCATGAACTCAATGAGGAATTAAACCCACAGCTAGGACAGCTGTTTAATCAAAGTCTTACCTCTGGATACATTACCCAGGAGTGGCACTGCAACTGTGGTACCACTTCACAAAGGCGGTGCCTCCACCGACCCTGGAAATTACCGGCCCATTAGCTTGACAAGCCTTATCTGCAAAGCCATGGAGAGGATCATAATGGACCTCATAAATAAAGACATAGGGAATTTGCAGACTTTGGATCCAACCCAGTTTGGCTTTGTCAAAGGCAGATCATGCCTTTTAAACTTGGTTGACTTTTTGAAACAGTCACCAAAGCCATTGATGAGGGAAAGGCAGTCCATACAGCCTACCTCGATCTGGCTAAGGCCTTCGATACAATACCTCATTCGGGTATCATTGAAAAACTCATCAGCTTAAATGTCAACCCATACATCACAAGATGGGTTGCAAACTGGCTGAGTGACAGAACCCACAGGGTCAGAGCTGCTGGCGCCATGTCAGACTCAAAGCCTGTCACAAGTGGTGTCCCACAGGGCTCAGTCCTGGGCCCACTCTTGTTTGGCATCTACTTTTCCAGTACAAGCAAACACAGGAGGGTTATGGCTGACAAAGTTTGCAGATGACTGCAAACTGGGCCATAGTAAAAACACATCTGACACAGATATCCTTCAGAAGGGTCTCACAGAAGCGGATAACTGGTGCCAGAGCCACGGCCTAAAGTTAAATGCCAAAAATGCATAGTCATACCCTTCGGAAAAACAAGGTTACCCCTAGCTACCAAATAGGTGGCAATCCACTGAGCACAGAAGAAGTTATCAGGGACCTGGGGACCCAGGTTGATAGTAGTCTGTCATTCGACACCCATGTAGCTAAAGTAGTTAGGAAGACCTTCTACATTGCCCACCTTATCATGACGGGATTCTCATCTAGATCAAGGGAGGTCATAGTCTCCCTTTACTCATCACTCATCAGACCAATGATTGAGTACAATGCCCCATTCGGAATGTATCTGACCCGACACTTGCAGCAGCTGGAGAGGCCACAAAAGTTCCTCACCAAAAGGATAAAGGGTCTCAAAAATCTGTCCTATGCTGCCCGACTGAAAGAACTCCAGCTCTATTCAGTCGCTTACCGCTTGCTCAGAGGTGACCTTTGCCTAACATACAAGGCCATGTCAAACCCAGATTTGATGAATATGCTTCACCTCAAAAACCTAGATCCATCAGAGCCACAAGGCGGGAGACTTAAACCTTGACACGGCTATTAATAGGACGTGCTGGAGGGATAGATTCATCACCCAAAGATTCCCTATGCTGTGGAACAAAATCCCGGTACATGTGAGGCAGAGCACCTCGCTGGCCTTGTTCAAGAGAAATCTTGACCAATGGATGGGAGATCGCAGATATACCCCAGGGATTACCTCAGTGTCACTGCTCGACAGAGGCACAGCAAAATAATGGGTATAGTTCCCCATACTAAAGGGGTGGCGTAAGCCACAAAACGATAGGCTAGGCTTGTAAATGCCCTCGGGCAGATAGCCTAGTATGAACCTATGAACCTATGAACCTATAACTGCATGTGAGTACACCTGATGATGATGCCAGGGAATATAATCATTTCTCAAATGCTGGTGGCTTCTTTGTTTCCATTTATGTACATTGCTGTTTGGCGGGAGGGCAGGCATTTGGAAGATGAGAGCAGGTCATGGGTCAGGATGTTTTTTTTTCCCCTTAGACTAAACTTTCGAGATCAACACCCATGTCATACATTTGCTTTTCTTACCATCTATAAAGTGTGTTATATCTACTACTCTAACACCATTGTAGCCCTAGGTGAATATCCAGGTAACAAAGAATTGATTTCCAAGCAACAATATTTTGGCCTCATCAGTTAGTGTGTGTGTGTGTGTGTGTGTGTGTGTGTGTGTGTGTGTGTGTGTGTGTGTGTGTGTGTGTGTGTGTGTGTGTGTGTGTGTGTGTGTGTCTATCCGTCTGTCCAAGGGGAGGTATACATAGCAGGTGTGTGTGCACTGTTGACTGGGCAATGACTGAGAATTATGCTCTTGTGTAAACTTGGAAGGTTGTGGTATTGGTTCATAGGTTGTTACTAGGCTAACAACCACTAGGGCCTTTATAAACCTAGCCATACACCCCAACCCAGTTTTGCCCCTGAGTACCTTGGGGATCCATTAGGAGTAGGGAGTATGTTAGTAAGGTGGTAGATAAGAGAATAGTGGGGGGAATGTTAACCAAAGAACATTATACATTATACTTACTGACGGACTCTGTCCATCAGAGACATGTGAGTCAGACCGGGGTGAATTTTTGATTTCCCATCCAATGATCAAACTTTTATTTGAAAAGGGTCAGGGATGAACTCTGCTTCACATGGATGGGGAGCCTGTTCCATAACATGGGGATCCTTTGTGTCACAGATCTGTCACTCCAGCATGTCTATTTGTGTCATAAATGAAGTTCAAATCCTTGAATCTAGTGTTACTAGTGCTGTTTGTTTTCTGTATGTATGAAAGACTCATCAGAGCTGGTTTTGAGGATGTCTTATAAGCCAGGCATAGATCTCCTATCAGGAGCGTGTAGGATAGAGACAGTGCCTATAGGCAATCTGTGTAGGACAGGGTATTCATGCCCTGGATTCTCCTGATGAGCAATTTTTATGGGATTTCCAACTGTTGCAAGTGTCTGGTTATTTACATGCCAAAGGGGGCATTGTACCCAATGATGGATCTGATAAGGGCTGAGTAGCATGGTGCTATAACTTTCCTGGACCTGGACGCCATACCCTTAACAATAGTTTCGGTAACCAAGAAAGATTTTCTTAGTATCTTTGCTGTATGTTGGTCAAAGACCAGATTACTGTCTACATATGTTCCCAGATCCATGACTACCTGATCGACTATTAGGGGTGTTTTTATTGATGGAGTAATTAAAATGTGTAGATAGTTTTCCAAAAGAAATTATAGTGCATTTCTTGATGTTGAGTTTTAAACTGTGGCTTTGGCACCAGTCATTTTTCTGTTAGACCCTCTTGCAAGATGTTTTGTCATAGGGGATTTTATGACAGCTCGCAGTGTACAGTTGTCTGTGAACTCAGTGAGCCAAAGGACTTTGACATTAGCCTTGACTACCAGAAAGTAGATACCAATTGCGAGCGGGCCCAGCATGGTGCCCTGGGGCACGCCACTGTTGACCGGTCTCTTGGTGGAGGTGGTTTCACCAATCCTGACTTCTTCAGTCCTTTCAGTGAGCCAGCCAGCAATCATGAGAGTTAGTAGGGATGTATACTTAGTTTGGAGAGTTCATAGGATCATAGGAGATTACTAGGCTAATGGCACTGGGGCCCTTAGAAGCCTAGCCAAGAGTTTATCCTCAAAACCAAACCTCAGTCAGCACCTGTCACCCCTGTCAATGACAAAAACATGACCCCTGCTGATTACCACATCAACGGCAACCCCTAAGCAAACAACCTGTGGTGAGAGGTACTCAGGTTGATAACAACCTCACATTCGAGGCGGAAACCCTGGGAGAAATTTGTGGTTTCCCATCCACTCATCAAGGTTGTTTTTGAAGAGGGTCAGCGAGCTGTTCTGTTTGACATGTATGGGAAGTCTATTCCAGAAATGGGGTAGCCTCTAGAAGACAAACCTGTCTCTCCAGCAGTTTTTTTTTTATGTCACATATTAGATTCAGGCTTTTTGAGCAGGTAGTGTGTGAGGAGTTAGACTTACTGATATGGAGCATCTCTAGTAGGGCAGAGTCTGAGACTGCCTTATAGGTGAGACACAGATCGCCTCAGAGCAATCTGTATGGTACCGAGTAGAGTGATAGTGATTTGAGCCTGTCTGCATGGGATAGGTATTGGAGGCCATGGATTCTCTTTGTGAGGTATTTCAGTGTCCTTTCCAGTTGGTGTAGATGTTTGGAGGGGTACATCCCAAAAGGGGCTTTATGCTCAATTATTGGTCTAATGAGGGAAGAGTTTAGAGAGACAATAACCTCCTTTTTTCTGAATAAAATCCCTTCACTTATGAGAAGAACCAAAAAAAAAGGCTTTTCTGACCACTGCTGCTACATGATGGTCAAATGTGAGGTTGTTATCAACCTGAGTACCTCTCACCACAGGTTGTGTGCTTAGGGGTTGCCATTGATGTGGTAATCAGCAGGGGTCATGTTTTTGCCAAATGTTATGATGATACATTTTGTCTAGATCAGGGAAGAGAATTTTTGCAGCAGATATTTTGTAATATTTGACAAACACTAGGCAGGATTTTTGCCAGGTCAAAAATGTAACAGTTCACAGATAGCAACATTTGATGCATCTCTGATGGTTGTTAATGCTAGGAGCATTAATAATAAAGTTTTTTTATTAGAAAATTTGCTACGTTCCCACAAGATTGATGTTGTTATTGTTTGTAAAATGTGGTTAAAGAACAATGACTGGAAACCAATTCTGATAGGGTATAAATGTTTTTTACTGTAACAGACAGAGGTGGAGGTGTTATGATAGGGATTAAAGCTATAGCTACGAGACCTGTGATTATTACATGTTCACTGATGACACCAATACTCTAGACTGTAACTGTGACAGTAACAACCCTGGAACATAACAATTGTTGGGGTGTATAGACCACCAAAGTCAAGTGCAGATGACCTAGAGGAATTCATACATTTCTTGCATGAAACACAGGCGGGAAGAATACTATTTGTTGGGGACTTACATTTACCAGAAACAGACTGGAATAATATTGATTCAACAACTTTAGTAAAGAAATTATTCACAGGGTATATTCAGGAACAACAAATGCTTCAGATTGTAAAAAAACCTACCAGGTGAATGAATATACTAGACATTGTTTGTGTTCCGAAAGAAATTACTGTAACTTCAAGTTTTACCACCATTGATGTGCAGTGATCATGGGGTTATTAAGGTTAATTTGTTGCTAGATAATTCTGCCAAAATGAAATTTAAGCCAATGCACAGAAGGTTAATTACAGATTATAGGGAAGCAAACCAGTTACTGTATAAAACTAACTGGAGTGAGGTGTTCAGTGGAAAAACTGCAGATGGAATGTGGAAAGTTTTGAAAGAGAAATTGTTTGAGTTCAAAAAGTCAGAAAAATGTTTAACATCAGGATCTAGGCACACAACATCAGGGGGGTATATTTCCATAAGAACAAGATACCTGACTAAGGTGAGAGACACAAAATATAAGAAATGGAAGAGAGGTCGAACTACAACTTTGAAAACGGAAATAAACAAGCTGGACAAACAGATTAAGCATAGTGTTAGACAAGATCAAGAAAAATTTGAAGAAAATGTATATAAAGATATTGAGCATAACAGGAAACCGTTTTATAGGTACATAAGATGTGAAATGTGAAAGGAGTAAAGATACACAAATTGATAAACTGTGTGCAGATTCTAAAATTTATTCTCAGACACAACAGATTATAGATATATTTACAAAATCTTATGCAAAACAGTTTGGCTCCACAAAACGGGGAGTAAGTTGTCCTAGTTACATCCAGGTAACCCCAGATACTGGAATCAAATTAGATTATATTGAAAAAGAACTGTGCTAACTAGATCCAAACAAAGCACAGGGAGGAGACGGAATAAGTAACAATGAACCAAGAACACTTCAGCAAAAACTTACATTACCATTATATCTATTATTCACTACGTCATATAAATATGTGGAGATTCCTCAAGGCTGGAGGCATGCACTTATTAAACCTGTCTTTAAAGGAAGGGGAGTAGGACAAACCCAGAGTCATATAGACCCTTAAGTCTACTTTCATGTTGTGGAAAAATAACTGAGAAGGTAATACTGGATATGTTATTGTCGGAACTGGATAGGTTGGGACTTGAAACCATATATCAGCATGCATACATTGAAAATAGATCTATTACTACTTGTAACATGATGTTCTATAACAATATAATAACAGATATGAATGAAAAATTGTGCTGTGATGTGATTTATATAGATTTAACTTCAGCATTTGACAGGGTCATGCACAAAACACTGATCAGTAAATTAGTACAACTAGGTATTGATGTACTGTTGATAAGATGGATAGCTGCATGGCTTACAAATATGACATGGCAAGTATCACACACCAACTAGACAGGTGAAATCCTTGGTTACAGTTAAGGTGTCCCACAGGGCTCTGTCCTATTACCTTACTTGTTTAGATTGCATCTTTCAGATCTTACTTTTTCATCTGAGGTGTTCTACAGTCTATATGCACATGACCTGAAATTGGGTAAACTGACTACAAGTGTTACAGACAAGGCATGTCTGCAAAATAATTTGACTAAATTGACCATTTGGGCACAGGAGAATATTATGTTGATAAATACATCAAAAATTAAGCATATGAGATTTGGGAGACATAAATTGAAAGGTGAATATTTAATACAGCACACAGTGATTGAAACTGTAGACTTATTTAAGGACCTGGGTATATGGGTAGATTCAGCTATGAGTTTCTCTAATCATATCAAACAATTGGCTAATGATAGTTATAGAACTATAGGGTGTATAAAAATATTTATAAAGTCTAGGAAAACAAACAAAATGAAGTCATTGTTTGCTAGTTACATTTGACCCAAACTTGAGTATGGAATAACAATATGGAAACCCTATAGGAAAACAAGCATGAATAAACTGGAAAGAGTACAGTGAAAATATACCAAGGGCATCCATGGATGTGAAAATCGAAGTTACTATGAAATACTAAAATATCTGAACTTGTACAGTCTCTTACAGATATTTAAGAGGAGATCTTATTCAGGTATATAGGGCATTTAGGGACAACTACCTCTGGGAATGTTTGGGGTTATCAAAAAGTACTAGAGAATCATCAGATAACCTATGCAGAAGATTGAACCTGCAAACTACCCCAAAAGTCAGAAGTTTGATAAAACAAATGAACACAGTAATTAGGACTGTCTATAGAGATCCATGCGATATAACAGAAGTAAACAGAATATATTACTGTGCTGCTAAATTAATAACTGATAAAGTTCTACCACAGGAATGCTGAGTACAGAGGGAAAAGAGGGGGTGAAAGCAAGTGCCATCATGGAAATATCGAATAGAGAAAACAATAAAGCAGCTAAGACAAGAAGTGTCATTGTTACAAGGTTATAGAAGAGGGAACAGATCAACAAAAATACTAAGAAAGATAGATGTGATAAAAGTAATGCACAGTATTAGAACAGACCAGAATATATTCTGCACTATTGCAGATAATAAAATAAAAATCTCAAAACAAGCGGAAAGACTTAGAAGATAAGAAGATAAATACAAGGGAAAAACACAAAATAAGCAATTTCTGGATGATCCAAAAAAGTTTTATAGAAGTAGATACATTTTGGAGAAGTGTCTATGAAGATCCTGTGGAAAATAAAGATGCTAAATGGATAGAAGAGGTAAAAGAAAGAATAAGAAGTTTAAAGGTAAAGGATATGAAATTGGATAAAGTAACAGCCAGAGAGATTGAAACAACATTAAGAAAAGCCTCTAACTGGAAAACCCCAGGCCCAGATGCAGTACCTAACTTTTGGCTTAAAGTATTAACTTCTTTCCACGAGGATTTAGCCATGAGTAAGAACTATTTATATGTGCACCCTGAATACACACCGCACTGATTAACAACAGGAAAAACAATGCACTTACTTAAAAGTCAACCTGAGCAAACTACCCCAAAAATTATAGACCAATAACTTGTCTTCCAACGATGTATAAACTATACACGAGAATTGATGCCAATAGAGTTTATAGTCATTTAGAAGAGAACTCAATTATGGCAGTAGAACAAAAGGGCAATAAAAGAAAGTCATATGGAACAAAGGATCATTTGTTGTTAAACAAAGTTATAGTGGAGAACTGTAAGACGGGGAAGAATTTAAGTATGGCATGGATTGACTACAAAAAAGCATTTGATAGTATCCCACATTCATGGATAAAAGAGTGCTTAAAAATGTATAAGATACACCCAGTGGCAGACCACTTTGCAATTAAGCCATGATAAAGGACAGATTACTATCCCAGGGATAACAATCCAAAGGGGGATATTCCTGGGTGACTCTCTGTCACCATTGCTATTCTGCCTTGCAATTAATCCATTAAGCTGTTTACTTAACAGCTTAGGCCATGGCTATAATTTGGCTTCTAGAAAACAACAAACTCTAACGACTTCTCATCTTCTCTTTGTCAATGATTTAAAATGGTATAGCTCATCAGATGAGGAACTGAAAGCACAACTGCAGGCTTTCAAAACTTTTTCAGATGATATTGGAATGTTATTTGGTCTTGACAATTGTGCAAAAGCAACCTTTAAAGCAGGAAAACATCAGTTTGGGACAAGAATGTGATATAAAAGAACTTGAGCAAGAGGGAGTGTATAAATATTTGAGAATTGATGAAGGATCAGCAATAAAACATGAACAAATGCAAATAAAACTCAGTAAGGAATACTGTAGAAGACTTAAATGAATCCTGAAAACAGCATTGACATCTAGGAACAAGAGCCATGCCATAAATCATTTCGCTCTTCCTGTCCTAACTTACAGTTTTGGAGTGATTGAGTGGCCCCAAAAAGTGTTGGATAGATTGGATATTAAAACAAGAAGGATGCTTTATGCTCACCAAATGATTTATAAAAATCAGTGTATACCAAGATTATATATTCCCCATTCCGAAGGAGGGATGGGCCTCCTTGAAAATGATTACATGTATAGATCTGCAATCGTGGGACTCCACACACACCTACTGACCTCACAAGATCCAAATGTAGTGAAAGTTTTGAAACATGAGGAGAATAAATCCAAGATGACATCTCTGCTTAATTTAGCAGAAGCATATCAACGTCAAGCAGAAATGGAAATCAAACCAGAAGTAGATAAAAAACAGGCAGCAACTAAATGTGCTAAAGAACTAAAGAAAGAATATAAGGTGAAGGACCAGATGAGAAGGCAAGAAATGTGGAAAAAACATAAATATAGTTCCAAGTATAGAAAACTTCTGGAAGAGCCTCATGTTGATCAAGAACGAACACAGGAATGGTTGAGAGGTGAATTCACATCAAGAAATGAAAGGTTAATATTGGCAGCCCAAGATAGTGGGCTATGTATACGCTGGTTTACAAAGTCCATTGAACATGTGGGAGAAACAGACATATGTAGGTTTTGTAAAACCAAATTGGAAACAGTCACACATCTTCTTGCTGGTTGTAACGCACTAATGGCAGAGGGACTGTATACTGAAAGGCATAATAATGTGGCAAGACTGTTACACTGGAGATTGTGCAAACATTATGGTATTGAAGTGGCTGAAAAACACTGGAAACATGAGCCACAAAGAATTATAGAAAATGATGAAGTTTATATCACATGGGATCACCCAATACCAACAGTTCAAAAGATAGATGCTAGAAAACTGGATATAGTGGTCCAAGAAAAAAAGACAAAAGTAGCATTGATCGTTGAAATCGCCACACCTAGTGACTACAGTGTCTTGCGTACAGAGAGAGAGACACAAAGTCATAAAATATCTTGATCTGCAGGCAGAAACAAGAGCCATGTGGAAGAAAGATACCCAGGCAGTTCCAATAGTAGTAGGAGCAACTGGTCTTATAAAAAAGAATCTACAATCGTATTTAGATATGTTACCAATTCATGTAACACCATAGGAATTGCAGAAGGAGTCATTACTGGGCACATTGCGAGTGTTTCGAAGAGCACTTTTGGCTAACAGCAAAGAGTGAAACAATACTAATTTTATGAACTTTAATTGTACTTTGACTTAGGAATGGGGTCCATTCCCATCTTGGTATTAGAAACCCAAAAGATTTGGAGAAATTAAAAATGATTCAATAGGAATGCAAAGTGTACTAATTGGTTCTCTGACAAAGTAGCTGATTCTTGGAACAGACTAGCAGATTACATTAAAGCAAGTACTAGTTTAGATATTTTTAAGAACAGCCTGGACATTTATTATGGGAACAAGTGTTTTGGTATATTGGCAAGCTAGAAGGGCATTAATGCCCATGCTTGAAACATTTGTATGTATGTATGTATGTATGTACAGCTGGAGCAACGAGGTAAATGCATTTTGTATCTGAGGGTCATGATATATTTTTTACATATTTTTCTGAGAAATTTGATATAATTAGGTGTTTAGTACAGTTCCTTTTTTATCAAATAATTAGGCCATTACCTACTCCTGATAATTCATGTCTCTATGCTATGTGGTGCAAAGATGTTTAATACAGTGTACTAGTGTATGACTAAAAATATACATGTATCCAGCTAGAATGCTTGTAGGTGCCTAGGTGTAATTGCTGCCTATTCTACTGCTCACAGTCTCTCTTTAGTTTTGTTTGTTCCTTCCTTCTAACTGCACAATTGATATCCCGTTTTACAGCAGTAATTAAAATAAAAGAAGAGAAAACAAAAACAAATAAAAACAATTGGGACATCAGAATTACCTGTAACATAACCTGTATTAGGTCACTATCAAATAGCCAGTGGTTAGTTTGGCGAACTCTGCTTTACCTATGTAATACTCCCTATATTCATAACCAGGGCTGTTTGTGTACTTTAAATAGCTAAGTCAGTACTCCTTAAAGGTTTCCCCAACTAATTTAGCTATCTCTTTACAGTGAAACATATGCTACTTGGGGACGAAACTCCAAGCGTACTGTTCACATTTTTTTAAACTATGTGGTAGAGTTCTAGCATTCTCCTGCACTGTAAGCTGTCTCATTTGTTCTCTGCAGTCACAAAGATTCAGTTTTAACAGCGGTCTCATTCTGGTCTCTGTAATCACAAGGATACCGTTTATCAGCTATTTAAACTGCATTTTGCTTATTATGGTGTTGATATTGGAACATGTGACTAACCTATCACCAGCTTGAACATATATCTCTCATTTTTCCTGTCTCTGCTTCATAGAATCATCTCTCCATTTGCTAACCCACCCTTCCTCTTACTCCCACTGGCTCACTCTTTCCTTTTACCTGTTCTGTATTTTGACCCTTCTCTCTTAGTAACTGTTATTTTCTCTTACCTTACTTAGGTGAAACACTGATCCCTGCATGCTCACTCAGCAACCCAAAGAGCACCTGTAATATTTACCATCTTCTGAAGAGTTCTTAAACTCTAGTGGCCACCACTGAGCAATTCTACATCCGAGAGTCCAGCCTGCTGATAGGGAAATTTTTCCACCCCACATTGTATGTACAAATGGATTTTTAGTTTTGCCTATTCTGCCTGATTCAATCTTATTCTGTTTACTTAAGTCCATGGTACATCATACATCACCATAGCCCTAAGCTAACACACTTCTCACTCCTACAGCTATCTTAATCTCTCCCCTGCCCACCCTGCCTCCCTAGTCACCTTCTCTGTGCTCTTGTGTTGGAATTAAACACATCTTCCATTAGCAGTACAGGACTGCTGTTCTTTTCATCCAGTGTAGCTTCCTACAGTATATATACCCGTAGTCTATCTTTCCATTCATTTCCTCCTATCTAACCTACTCCCATTCAATATATCTAACAAGGGTTTTAGACCTCAATATTTTCCCTACTGGTTTTCCTTGCTATGGCATTCTCACACTTACACTCTCTTGTACCCACACACTGCACTCTTCTTACCTGGCTCACTGACTGGTTGTTTTTACAAACCAATCTCTGACCTAGGCCAACCCGCTCCATTTGCCCTCACTTCACTTGGGCTTACTCCACTCCTCTACCCTACCCCCATTCCCACTCACCCCTCTCTTTCATTAGATATATATCCACCTCAGCCACACCCCTACACTACCCACCTATCACCACTCTCCACACACCCTTCCAAACCCCAACCACATCACCAATTCTTCATTCCATCCCTCCATAGATGGACACTCTCTCCACCCTGCATCCTATTGCACTACACAGTTTCCCCTCCCCAATTACTCTACTCAACTTCCCTGGCTGTCCGGTTCTACTCCTCTCATAATGGTGAGCCATCACCTTTTACTGGCTAGCACACTACTTTTATACCTTCTTTACCTCACATATAATGCCACTAACTTCCATAACTATCATATCCAACACTACCACTCCACAACACATACCGACACAATAGCTCAACTTCTATTTAAGCCCTATAGCATCATCAGCCCTCATCTATATCACTGCAGCAACATTCTTCTCTACCACTTCAAACATTTACACAATAGCTCCACTCATCCATCCACATACAGATATTACCAACTCATGGCAAAACTTGGATACTTATATTTATTTATTTATTTATTTTATTTATTTAAATTTGTTGACCGGGAGTGTCCGACTGGACGTAGGTCCATTTTCAGTGGAGGCCTGGGGAGAAAAGCTCCACAGTAAAATAAACAGACAGTAGTTACATTGGATTACATAGCGATTAAAAATTTAACATAGCAATTACTTACAACATATTTACAGATGAAGAACATAGTACATCAGTAGACAACTAGAATCTTTATCTGTGAAGTACATAACAGACATTAACAAATGTTACAATGAGAAGTTCCTGCTGTATAATAAGTACTAGGCTTATGAGCATCTGAGCTTGCTATAATCAAGGTAGTTAGTGGAGTGGAAAGAAAAATAGTGGTTGCATGGGGTGGATGATATTAGAGTGGGAGTTGCAAGGGCATAGCCAGCATGTTTTTAGGTGTGCTTTTAGTAAAGTTTTGAAGTGGGTGCATGATGGTACGGAGGTAATTGTGGGTGGGAGTGAGTTCCATAATTTGGCTATGGCACAAGAGAATAGTGCTTCACCAGCAGAGTTATTGGCTTTAGTGATCTGCAAGTGATTTTTGTTGCTGGATCTTAGTGGTCTGGTGGTGTGATAGGGTTGGAGTAGATTCTGGAAGGATGGGACATTTAGTGGATGGTTTACTAGTTTGTGGGCGAGTGAGAGTTGATACCACTGAAGGAGGTGAGGGAGTTCAAGCCAGCCCAGTTCAGCAAGTGAGAGACAGTGGTGACTACGGTAGGATGCCCCTGTGGCGAATTTGGTGATTTTGTTGTAGCAGGTCTCTAGCTTGTTTATATCACATTGCCTTAGGTTGGTATATATTGGAGAGGTATAAAGTAGGGTGGAGATAAGGTGGGAATTTGCTATTGAAATCTTTGCTGCTTTGGTGAGAAATTGCTTATTTCTGTATAATGCTCCTAGTTTTTTGTGGACTTTTTATGGTCATGGATATGTGAATGTCAAATTTTAGTTTATTGTCTATTTCCACTCCTAGCAATTTGGTGTGTTCAGTTGGGTATATAGTGGTGTTGTCTTTTGCTGTGATGTTAAAGTGAGAGTTGTTTTGAGTATGTCTGGTGGGTTGGAAGATGAGTAGTTTAGTTTTGTTTGGGTTGATTATTAATTGGGCATTGGATAACCATGTTTCAACAGAGGAAAAGGCTTCCTGTGTGACTTTTTGCAGTTTGGGTAGGGACTGGGCTGAGCAGATGATGGTCGAGTCATCTGCGTATTGTATGAGTGTGCCATGTTTGGTGGCAGAGGCTAGATTATTGGTGTAAACAGAGAAGAGTAGGGGTCCAAGGATGGATCCTTGGGGAACCCCTATGGAGACAGGTAGTTGGGGAGATATGTAATTCTGCCATACAACGGATTGTTGGCGGTCAGACAGGTAACTCTGAAACCAGTTGGTGACTGATTGTGAGAAGGATAGGTTATTGAGGACAGAGATAAGTTGTTTGTGTGGGACCATGTCAAATGCTTTAGATAGGTCTAGGAAAGTAGCAGAGGAGAGATAGCCATTGTTTTTATGCTGAAGGATAGTGTTAGTAAAGGAGAGTAAGGCAGTGGTGGTGCTATGGTTTGGTCAGAAACCATGCTGAGTACTGGAAAGGAGGTTGTTAGTAAGGAGGTAGTCTGAGACCTGAGAGTGTATGCATCTCTCTAGTATTTTGGAGAGTGGAGAGAGAATAGCTATGGGTACTTAGTACAACACTCCTTAACACAAATTAAACAACAGGCAGTTATCCATCCCAATCCTGGCCCTAATTGTAACTCTTCTCCCAACAACTCCAAACTTCCTGACTCCACCTCTACTACTACTATACAAAATCATGATATCCCATCTCCATATACTTCACTTCCCATAACCTCCAACTCAGATGTACTAATAATAAATTTCAACCGCAGAAGCTTCCTAAATAAAATAACTGAATCCCATGCTACCTTGGCCACCTACTCTCCAGATATAGCTGTCATAACTGAAACCTGGTTAAAGCCCAATATCAAAGACTCTGAAATTACAACTAATGGTTACAACATCATAAGACAAGATAGACTAAACAAAAGAGGTGGTGGTGTAGCTATTATTTTCATATTTTATATTATTAGTTTCTGGAAAAACTAAACTGTACTACCCCAGATATCCCCAGTGCAGAAATACTAGTCATGCACCTGAAACTTAACCATCAAAAAGCCATTATTTTTATTGCAGTATATCTACTTCCCAGAAACAACCTTCCCAGTATTAAATCCCCCCTGTCTTGGTCTGCTTCTCTTTCAGCCAGGAAACTATCATCCTAGGGGACTTTAACCTTGACTGGCTCTCTTGCTCCTCTACCTGTCCCACTAACTTCATTAACCTGTACAACTTCACCCAAATTATTAACAGCCCCACCCACACCAACAAACATTCTAAAACACAGTCACTACTCAACCAGGTGCTAACCAACAAGCCTAACCTGGGGAACAAAATATTGCTTTCCTATACATGGGATATGAAACCACAGGTGTTTGAATTAAATTGATATCTGTACACATATTTTGAAATATGAAATATATAGATAGAAAATGTTATATGTGTTATGCTGTTATATTTCTAATATTTATTTAAATATTTAAATTAACATGAATGATGAATTGAAATTTTGTTGTTGTTGAATTTGTAGGAGTTGAATATTACTAGATTTTTTTTGCATTCGCTGAATGATGTATGAATGATGTTTCAAACTAAAAATATGATGATGATATTGCTGATTAGTTGGCATACATATTTATTTTGAGTGTGGGTTTTTGGGGCCATATACATATATATATATATATATACTGTTTTAATTTTTTATTTTATAATTATTTAATTAATGATGATGCAATTGATATATATTATTAATTAAGGGTTGGGAATGGGCATTTGTTTTGTTGTGTTTCGTGATCTGAAGAAGGTTTGAATTTCCTGCTTACAATATAATAAATGTGCTCAGCTCAGCCTTCAGCATAGCAGTCCGTTATTCCACTGGTCTATTGATTTAGTAAAGCTGGCTTCCTACCTATCACACTAAGCGACCATGCCCCCACATTCCCACTTAGGAAAAAAAAATTAATCTTAAACATACATACCGTTCAAATACTCCTGGAGCAAAAAAAAGTCTCCCCTGATGCATTCAATCTACTACTTCAACATTGTGACTGGTCCCCATTAAAAACCCTACAACTTGACCTTGCAGTTGAATACTTCAGTTATAAATTCCTTGAAATCTTAAATAATCTCACCCCCACTAGGATAATTTGCACCAAAGGCAGACTATTACCATGGCTATCTAATGACACTAAGTCTCTAATCAAACAAAGTGACAAAACCATGTCACATTACCATACCACCAAAAATAAAAATGATGTTACCACATTTCAGCAATTAAGAAATCAAGCTAAGAAAAAAATTTCCAGTGACAAAAAAAAAAAAAAAAAAAACTTATTTTCAATCCACCCAGCAAAAAAAACCTGAACAACCCACAAACGTTTTGGCAAAACATCAACTATCTCCCTAACCCTGGTAAAACCACCACCCCTGCTCCCTCCACTTGTAACACCTCTGAGCCCATAGCATCACAATTCAACTCCCATTTTATAACTCTATCACCATCCTCCCAGACAACAAACAATTCCACCCACAAAATGTACCCCCCACTACTGAAAACACAAACGCTTTCTTTCTCAATCCCCTTCAGACTATGTACACAAAAAAACTCCTAAGTAAACTAAAACACTGCTGTCTTGCCGCAGACCAACCACCCAATGAATTCCTGAAAATAGCCACCCCATCCATAACCTACATCCATCCTTATCATTCGTTCTATCTCTGAACACTATGTCCATCACCTCTGGAAAATTTCTTACATCATTCCTTTTTACAAGGGTGGCCCCTCTAGAGAAATATCACATTATCAACCAATTGCCATACTCTCTCCCATAGCAAAAATCTTAGAAATATGCATCCACCTAGAGCTTCTAAATCACCTCACCAGTAACAACCTGATATCCCCCTCACAGCACAGCCTCAGGCCCAAGCACAGTACTAATACTACCCTAATAACCTTCATCAACACTATTCAACACCTCAAAAATGAAGGACAATTGGTCTCTACAATTTTTCTAGATATGTCAAAAGCCTTTGACACCGTATCTCATCAGTTGCTACTCAACAAACTTGCAAACTACAATCTCAACTCATCATCCCTAACCTGGTTCCACAGCTACCTGTCAAACCATCAACAGGCTACTAAATAGGAAAAAGATCTCTCTCCTCTTCTGCCTGTATATACTAGAGTACCCCAAGTATCCATACTTGGGCCCCTCCTTTTTATCATATTCACTGACAACCTAAACTCCACCACCCGACATGCAACTATTATCCAATATGCTGATTACTCCTCACTTATCTGCTCAGTCCCTTCTCACCAAGAACTTCAACAAAAAATGCAAAAATCCTTCCAGGACATAGAATCATACCTCTGCAAGCATCAACTAATCCTAAACCCAAATAAGTTAATGATTTTCACTAACAAATCATCCAAGTTCGGCCCTCTACCCCTCCCTGTCTACTCCTCCAGTGGAACCAAAATTGACCCAGCTAATCAGACCAAACTCCTAGGAATTACAATTGATAACCATCTAAAATTTGATACACACATGTCCATAAAAATCAAAAAAGTCCATACCAAACTAGGTACCCTCTTCGGGGCCAAACCTTACCTCACACACCAAGCCAGACTAGCCACCGTACGAGCCTACTTACTATCTATCCTCCTCTATAGTGCACATATTTTCACCAACCTACACAAGACTGACCTTAATACTCTATAATCCTGCTACAACAAAATAGCTAGGTCTGAAGCCAATCACCCTCACAAAACACATCATTGCTGTTCTCTGCAGCACCTCAACTAGCTGGAATTTCCCAACCTGTTAACTCTAAACCAGCTTACCATTGCCCACAAAGTCTTACACAGCCCCAACAATTGCCCTGCCCTCACAAACTTGGTCCAACTCTGACAAATTATTGCTAAAAATTACCCAGTCACACACCTATCATGGTGACTCCCTCTATTCTAATAAAATAGCAAAAGATCTGGAATCCTGTACCTCAGCTCATCCAAAAGAATACTAACATCTCTTCTTTCAAAAAAAGCCTAAAAGAATATCTCACCAGCAGATGGATCTGCCCTTCCATTTCACCTGTATAACACCTTCCTAATTTCTTCTCAATTCCATACTCTCCTTCACCTGAAACTACAAGCTGTTTGCTAGTAAAGTTTCTGATAAACATATTTGTACTGCTGTAAACTGCAATATAATGTTCCTAGAATTATTTGTTTTTGTATGTTATCTTTGATTATTGTACTATTGGACTGTGACTTTTTAACTACTGCACTGTTGTAATGTGCTTTATTAACTACTGTGTGCTTAATAATCATTTTGCTTGTAATTGTTAATTTGTCTGGAGCATTTCTCCCCAGGTCTCTGCTGAAAATGGGCTACTGGCCCAGTCGGACACTACTCGGTTAACAAATGTAAATAAATAAGAAAAATAATTTGTCGGTAATATGTATGAGAATCATTTTATTTAGGTGCTCTTATGAAATGAGGGTGGCCTAATGATTAAGGTGTTTGCCTTAGAAACACAAGGTACAGGGTTTGAATCTCACAGGGGATAATTGGCTAGGCTTAAAATAGCTCACAAGGGTAGTTAGCCTAGTACTAATCTATGAATCTAAATGTTCCTTTCTATGAAAAATAGTATTTTCTCTCATTTTCAATTGCAGTATCAAAACAGGCATATTGTATGTACTCTGAGAGGCATGCACAGATTTGAGATTCACAGATTGTCACTAGGGTGATATAACCAGAGGGGCCTTTCTAGGACTAGCCAAGTTTTCCAAAATGAATAACAATGTCCTGTATCTGAATAGGACATTGAGAGCCAGGCACTTATAAGATACCTCTGTCCATAAGGGACATGGGTGCCAGTACAGGTGTAACTTTCCTATTTACCCATTTACTGGTCTATGTTGCAGTTAAACTGGGTAATAGATGAACTAGGCTTGACATGGATGGGAAGCCTGTTCCATTGGAGGGACAGTCTGTGGGACATATATCTGTCTTTCCAGCATGTTCTGTTTAAGTCACAGACAAAATTCAGGTCCCTAGACCTTGTATTTCTGGTACTCTTTGACTTACGAATATATGTGTAAGTGGGGAGTTTGTGAATATCTTGTAAGCCAGGCATAAACCACACCTCCCCAGCATAGGAGACTGAGTAGAGGGAAAGGGCTTTAAGGTGCTCTGCATAAGGCAGGTTTGTTATGCCTTGTATTCTTTTTGTAAGGAACCTCTGAGGTAACTCTAGATGCTGCATATTCTTAGCCAGGTACCTACCAGAGGAAGCATTGTACTCTATGATTGGTCTGATAAGGGTAGAGTACAGTGGGATAATGAACACTTTGACTCTAGATGCTAAGTCCTTACTTATAAGTTGCCCAGCATAAAATGATTTCCTCACCACTGTGGCCACATGGTGGTTGAAAGTAAGGCTACTGTCCATGTGCATACCCAGATCCTTGAATATTGATACAACTCTTAGGGGTATATTGTCAATATGGTAATTAGCCAGGGTGGTTGACTCCCCATTGGGTACAGTTATGCATTTCTTAGAACTGAGTTTAAGACCATGGCTTCAGTATCATTTGTTAGTCACAGATGGACTTTCTTGAAGAATGCTAGAATCTGCAGGGGAGTCAATAATAACCCCCAGCTTGCAGTCATCTGCAAACTTAGTCAACCATAAATCTTCAGCATTTGCTTCCACTTCAGAGAAATAGATGCGAAAAGTTGCGGGCTCAGTACAGAGCCCTGGGGAACTCCACTAGTCACTGGCCTGTTGGTGGAGGTGGCCTCACCTATTTTGACTTCCTGGCTCCTATCAGTGAGTCTATCAGTGAAATTGACTTGTCTACTTTCTTTATAAGGTATTAAACTGTACATAATAATATAAAAGTGAGGTTGTCAGAGGGTCTTATTCTGAAATATCAGTGCAAGGATATTTTCTATTGAAGCTAGGGTGGGATTCAGATTAGGATGCCCTTTGTAAATTGAGTAGGTATTGTCAAGTTTAACAGTGTCACAAAGTAGTTTATATAATTTATAATGGGTAGTACACATGCCTGTCTGCTCATTTACAAACAGTATTGTTACCTTTCTACACTGCATTACATTGCCTGATAAAATATAAAAAAATGATTTAGCTTTGTTTCAACAGTGTGCTATAATTTTCCATGTGATGCTTTAATTGTTTTTGGTCCCCTAGACCTCATGGTACTGGCCCAGCTCCCAGTGCCCCACTTCTATGCCAAGTCTACCAGCCATGCTCCTATACCTAGAGTTTTCTGGCATTTTCTGGATACAGTCATGGATCCTAAAGGTACCCTGGGAGCTCAGCCATCTGTGCTTCCTTCCTGGGGAGTTTCATTTTATATGCCCTACCTGCTTTCCCTTTCCCCACCCCCATGCTCATCGACTATATTTGAGGACAACTCTCCTGTATCAACCAAACCTCACCTTAGAAAGCAACATCCATGAGCACCCTCCCTTCCAGGATGGGCATTCCCATCCTGCCCTGTTGCTACCTGTCATCTGAGCAGCTAATCGAACACAGGTCAGCTGGGCCATGGTTAGGGCTTTACCACTTTATGCCACTTGAGCAGGGCAGCTGGGCTGTAGTTAAGGATTTATCGCTCTGCACCACCTCAGTGGCAACTTTCATTTTTAGGATGATCTATTTGTTGATGGTGGATAGTTTTCAGTAGGAAGCATTTATTTGAGATTACACTTTTCATGAGTAAAAGCTCATTATATCTTATAAATTCTGCTGCAACTGTTGGGCCACTATGAAGGATTGTGGCTACTACTTTTGGGGGAGGGAGTTATCCCTGTATTTTTCCCTATTAGCATGAATTTACTCTTTTTTGACAACTTCTAACAGTTGCAAAAACTATAAACAGAATAGTTACACAGAAGTAGAAGTTGGGTGGTTACCACACACACATACTCATGCTGGTGTAAAATACTGCAACAAAGACCACTATTCCATAAAGCAATTAATCTTTATTGAACAGAAGAAAGATACTGGTGAAGACTCTCTTTGTGTACATTGAAGCAATAAAACTACACAAAGGACTATTTCTGTTTCTCCACAAAAGTCTCTCAAACCAGTTTTGTCTTTTTTGTAAGTCCTACAAACCAGTATTCTATGCACAAACTCCCACATCATTAAAGGAAAACAACGGGATATCAAATCAAATATCTCTACCTGATGTCTCCCTAAAATCCTGTTATGTGATACAGCCTCAAAAAAACATAACCGCAGCTTTAAAAAAAAAATCACTATTCTCTTTTACTGCTTAGGCTTCATACTTTTCCATACTGTTTGACTTTCAGTTTTAAAACCAAGATGAAAACTGTCTAGTCGTCTCTTAAATAATGATGTCACATCTGCCATAGCTCTTGCTGAAGATCCTGGGAGGTTTCCTCCCCCAAAGTGACGTAAACACTGCCTTATTTGCATGCTGTACAGAATCCCTGTGATCCTCCCACATTGTGATGTCAACACTGCCTTTCCCAGCACACTGTTAACCTAATAAATGGACTAGGTGCTGTGTGGAACTCCTTTTCTGTGTTAGCAAATCTGGTCAACTCTATTCATGTGAAACACTTCTTCTTCACCAGCGTTTTGCTACTTCATAAGTAAGGTAAGTCTTATTACTTCTTAATAGTGTATCCTAAATGTAATTTGTCCCTGTTTCTATGCCCCTAGCCCTGATATTGTGTCCTCCCAAGTTTTAATTGCACATTAGTGGAGTTAATCTTTTCTGTTTGTAAGGGTGCCACGTGCTTCCCTTCGCAGCTGCATTTTTAGCTTAGCCTACTTATTTTCATTTTGATCCAGGGTTTATATTTCCCCAGTTATGTTTAATGCTTGATGAGTTATGGCGGATACTATTTGCTAACAGAAGGGAATAAGAGAAAGTGGAATGTGTGTGTGTGTGTGTGTGTGTGTGTGTGTGTGTGTGTGTGTGTGTGTGTGTGTGTGTGTGTGTGTGTGTGTGGTGGGGGTGCTTACAAGCCAAAGCAGAGTGCTCTCAGGGAAAATGAATATTGGCTCAAACAGGTGACACATACTCAAAGTTAACTGTAGCTGTTTGCAGACAGTTCAGACCCAGACTAAGCTTTTCCGTTTGTGCCTTTGTCCCACTTCTATGTATGGCTTTGTCCTAATTTCTTGCTGAGGTTCATAGGTATTTCAGGATCAATTTATCCTTGCTTTTGAACCAGATTTCTCTGCTTGGTTAGTACACTGCTATAAAATGTAAAAATCTAAATCATTGTAGAAGTAAAGCAGTGTGTGTGTCTGTGTGTGTGTCTGCGTGTGTGTATGCACTACCATAATTTTTTTAAATATTGACTCAAAAAG
Source organism: Protopterus annectens (assembly GCF_019279795.1). NCBI lineage: Eukaryota > Metazoa > Chordata > Ceratodontiformes > Protopteridae > Protopterus > Protopterus annectens. Next base: position 61,529,408 of record NC_056741.1, on the reverse strand, counting down.
CATGTGGGTGCTGTCCATAGTCTAAAATATTTCAAGTTTATAGTGCATCATTTGTTAGCTATTTAAACAGGAAGGGAAAATAAGTGGCAGACTGCTTTGCAAAGCAGGGATTATTGCCAGTGCTATGTTGCTTGGTTTTAAATTTGACAGCAGTAGAGCAACAAAAAAAGTCTCCCACTGTAAGGAGGAAAAGGCAGACAAGCAAACAGTACATTACTCTGGTCACCTGCTGTGACGAGCTGTCAATCACATGCAGATAATGGGTCAAATTACCCTTGGCTCTTTGACAGCTAGGGAAGGTAGGTGTGAAGTGGGAGGGGAGATTCCTTGAAGAGCTAGATTTCAGCCTTCACAAAAGAAAGCAATTTAGCATTTCTAAGATGAAAGGGCTAGAAAATGCACCTTTCAGTTCTGTTCTGTAGCATTTGCACTGCTTGTGTTTTAAGTGGTCATTTGAAAAAGGATAACATTTTAACCAAAAGTAGGGGATTTTAAGACTGCAGTGAATGCCTGTTAAGTCAATGAAGTGACAGCAGCTTAAGGCAAAACGTGGCAGATCTGATGCAATTTTTTGGAGACTAAGTATCCCAGAATGCATTATTTGAGGCAGAGTAAACAGTCTGAATTATTTCAATATGCCAGACCCCATGTGGTCAGAGTCAGAAATTGCATCTAAAAATATCTAAAAAGCTCAAAATAGTCTCAGAGTGCTATTAAAATGTAGGAAACATCAAACCATGATGAAATTAATATGTTTTTTGAGTCTGAGGGCGCGGTTGTCCTTTAAGAGGCCAGCTTCTCTAACAGGCCCACAAGCCCACCTTTAATGTTCATTAACTTAACCTTTCTATCCAATACAAAAATATATAGGTCTGTTTTAAAGAATCAATATTGTTTAGATTATGTGCAAAACGCTATTTACATCAATGCTTTTTTACATTTATGTATGTTCAATTTAGTGACATTTTGATATATCATATTGCAAGGACTTCCACACAATTTAATATTCACATGCATACATATATACTATGGATTTTGATTAAACTGGGCCCAGAAATAACTGAAAATGCAACTTGTAAGCTGAGCAAAATCTGTTGTATCCAAATTTGTGTAGTATAGGTTGTAAAAATACATGGTCTCAACAACAGAAAAATTTAATGTACAGATTTCACCACCACTCGTACAGAAAGTGTAAACCTAGTTCAAACTATATACATTCAAAATGGTGTAGTTATTGCAGCTGAGCACTGAATTTCCACTGCTCGTTTCGACAAATACACAAGATCCTTGCATCCATCTGAGCTAACACCTCTTTGGCAAATCTGGTCTGCACTCTTGTGGGAGGAGAGGGTAGACTCTGCCCTTCTGAGCTGGGAATTTCTGGTTAAAGGCTTATTGTGCCTGCTAATTTGAACTGTTTCTTTCAGAAATTGGTGCGCCTTGTTTGCTGTAGCATAGACTAGATTCAGACCTGCTGAATCTAGCTTTGTTTGTATAACATGAGCACTAATCCAGGCCATCTTTCTTGGAGAAGGTTCCCTTGCACCCTAGTGGCAGGAGTGTGCAGTTAGAACTTGTCTGATTAATGACAGCTGAAACGGGTCTCAGTTTTGAGTTTTCTTACTGGACAATTGACTAAGTTGTTAAAACCAATTTGCTCGTTTGCCACTGCTACATTTAAAAAAAAAAGTTCTAGCTTGTTTTCCTGCCTTTCCTGTCAGGTTTGGCCCTCAAACCTGATTCTTTGAGCTCAGCACTTGCTTAGAACTCATTGTAAGCACTAGATAGTCTACAAATTGCTGCAGCACTCAACTTTCCTTACTAGTAAAGAGGAAAACAGTTTTACTACTTAAATAAATAAGCATCTATCCAGGCATGTCTAAGGGTCAGCTCCCGATGTTTTCTCCTGTCTACCTGGTGAATCTGGGCATCCTGGGACAATGTAGAAATTGCCTCATGTACACAGACAATTCTCTCCTCCTACCACCCAACACTACAGCCTCTGAGAGATGCACTTATATAGCCAAACTGGAAGCCAAGCTCTTTCCAGCCAAGACTGGACTAGTCAGTCAAGAGAAGGTAAAGACCTGCACCACACCACACTCAATACATAGTCCTTCAAAACCTACAGCCCCAAAACCCTCACATAGTAACACAAAACACACACCTACATTCATGGAGGCTCTTAAAAATCTGCCCAAGCAACAGAGACCTCCGAAGCTGAAATGCAAGAAACCACCACCCCCAAACACAACCCAAGTGACACATAGCTCACAAAATCAGTGTGCCACTCAACCCAATGCACTAGTCATAGGTGACTCAATAGTTAGGCACACTGATGACCCACTCACCAGGCTAAACAAGGAGAAAGTTACAGTCAGCTGCCTGTCGGGTGCCAGGATCCACCACATAATGCATGCACTACGGTCACTCCTCAAGTAAAAATATGATTCAGTCATTGTCCATTTTGGAGTGAATGACCTGAGATGTACCTCCCTGGACTACATGAAAAGAGTCATAGAGGAGCTCTCGGATCCTGTAACCCAGGCAGGTATGACCCTAGCCCTGAGTACCATCGCCCAGAATGATAGCACAGTACAAGAACAAAATGATTGACTTCAACAATTGGCTAAGCTTCTGATGTCATTCTAAGGGGATCCAGTATCTGTCTGCTTGGGATGACATGATAGACAGACCACGATGCTTTGCCAGAGATGGCCTACACCTGTCGCCTCTGGGATTCTGGATACTGCCTAAGGCTCTTGCCACCCCTATAGTGCCTTTTTTAGGAAAGGCTCAAATGACAAAATCACCATTGTAACAGGTACAACCAAGCAAAATCTGAGGGTATTGCTACTCAACGCTAGAAGTCTAAACCTTAAAATGCACTCACTCAAGGCACTCCTTAAAATGGAGAACATCAACATCTGTGCAGTGCCAGAGACCTGGTTCAAGGCTCCAGAGAGCATCCCCGCACTATCAGGCTATAATTCATACCACACCTTTCGGCCACCTAACCTGGACCAAAAGACTAAAGGTGGAGGTGTGTCCGTATTCATTAAGGATATCCACACCTCCAGGCTAGTTGCCCAACATAATGCATCCTGTGCAACTAACACTAGGCAAGACTGCAATCCAAATTGTAGCTTGCTGCAGAGACCCCACCATGCCCCAAGATTCCCAATCCACTTTTCTTAACATACTGGAAAATATTAAGGTACAACCCAATACCCTAATACTGGGTGACTTCAGCTACCCTGCCATTAACTGGGAAAACTACACATGTACCAATACATTTGCTCAACGTTTCTTGGAATTCATAAACTCCAATGCCTTGGATCAACTTATCCATACCTCCACCAGGGGCAGCAATGTCCTAGACCCGGTAATTTCCAACATGGGTGACTGATGCTCCACACCAGAGGTCGGCTCCTCATTGGTCAGAACTGACCATAAGCTAATCACCCTAGACATCCACATCCCGTCCCCACCCCCCCATTAAGGAAACCACTGTAAAGAACTTCTCCAAAGCCAACGTCATGCTTCTTAAGACAGAAGTGGCAAACTTCACAAGATCCATGCAGTCGGAAAATAGAAGTACGACTGCTGAATCTTACACCAATGCACTGTATGAACACATACATGAGTGCATGGATCGTGCCATCCCAAATCGAACCAAGATGCTCTCCTCCAAAAAAAGAAAGCCAGTCTTGTGGTGCCCTGCCATAAACAAACTCTACAACATGGGAAGAAACTGTTGCAAAAAAAGAGTAAAATCCCATGTTTGGAAAAACTCCCTTGTCAGCCTCAGTAAGAAGCTGAGATCCCTCATAAAATCCTCCAAAGGTAGTTACGAAAACAAAATCACCACAGATTCTAAAGACAACCACAAGGCATTCTACAGTTATGTCAAGAATCTCAGTGGCAACACTCAGATCTGCTCTGAGTTACAGCACAATGGAACTAAATATACAGAATCAACTGCTATTGCCAACATCCTGGCAGATAGGTTCAGTGCTAACTTTACCCCCCTCTCACCCCCTAAAGGGTCCATCTCAATACCGGAAGAATGCAAAGTCCCAGTAATCATGGCTGCACAGGTAAAAAATGCACTCCCCAAAGCCAAGAATACAGCATCCATAGGACCAGACAACATCCCAGGCTGTGTTTTGCAGGAACTACAAAACGAACTGGCACCTCACCTAAGTTCCATGTTCAATCATAGCCTCACTTCAGGCTTTGTGCCTTATGAATGGCGCACAGTTACAGTTATCCCACTCCACAAAGGGGGAGCCACCACGGACCCTAGGAACTACCGCCCCATTAGCCTGACGAGCCTGATCAGCAAGGCCATGGAGTGTATCATCATGGAACTTATAAACAAAGACATAGGTAACCTTCAAACTCTGGACCCCACCCAGTTTGGGTTTGTGAAAGGTAGATCATGTCTCCTAAACTTGATTGACTTATTTGAAGCAGTCACCAGAGCCGTAGACGAAGGTAAGGTGGTTCACACAGTTTATCTAGACCTTGCCAAGGCATTCAACACCATCCCACACTCGGTAATCATATATACACTCACTAAACTAGGCATGAACCCCTATGTCACACAATGGGTTGCCAATTGGTCTGGCTCACTGACAGAACCCACACCGTGAAAGTAGCTAATACAAATCTGACTTCGGACCAGTGACAAGTGCAGTACCACAGGGTTCAGTCCTGGTTCCTCTCCTGTTTGGCATCTACTTCTCTGAAGTTCAGGTTAACACAGAGGGTCTATGGCTAACAAAGTTCACAGATGACTGCAAATTAAGTGTCTTTATTGAATCCTCTAATGATGTGGACATTCTACAAAAGGGCCTCACTGAGACGGATGCCTGGTGTCAAAGCCATGGCCTCAAGCTCAATGCCAAAAAATGCATTGTCATCCCCTTTGGGAAAAACTCTGTGCCCATGAACTACCACATAGGCAGTAGTACACTTAACATCAAATGTGTGATAAGAGACCTAGGGACACAGGTGGACAGTAGTCTCTCCTTTTATAACCATATCACCACAGTAGTCAGGAAATCCTTCTATGTGGCACATCTCATCACAAAAGGTTTCTCATCCAGAAAAAAGGAAGTCATTGTTCCTCTCTACTCATCCCTCATTAGACCTATTATATAGAGTACAACGCCCTGTTTGGTATGTGCCTCAAAAGGCATCTAAAACAACTGGAAAGGCTGCAGAAATACCTCACAAAAAGGATCATGGCCACAAACAGATGCCATATGCAGACCGTCAAAAAAAACTCCAGCTCTATTCCGTCACATATCGCCTACTCAGAGGCGATCTCTGCCTAACATACAAAGCTATGTCAAACCCAGAGCTGTTGGACATGCTACACTTAAAAAAATCCCAATCTCTCTGAACCACACACTCCAGGGACCTAAACCTTGTCACCACAATAAACAGAACATGTTGGAGGGATAGTTTCCTGTCCTAGAGACTTCTCATTTTGTTGAACAGGCTACCCATTCATGTCAAACAGAGCATCTCATTAGCCCTCTTTAAGAAAAATCTTGATGATTGGATGGGAAATAGGAAATTCACCCCGGGGATCACTTCTGTGGCTCTGCTCGGCAGGGGCACAGGAAAATAAATTTTTTGGGTGGCAAAAGCCAGGTAATCTTTATGGATAGGCTTATAACTTTATAAGGGCTGTTAGCCTAGTACATTCCTATGAACCTATGAAATGGGACCTCAGTTTAAAGTATCATCTGAAAGGTGGCAGGTTCTGGAGTTTATAGCTCTCTTGTGCTGTACTGCAGTGGCATTTAATGGGAAATTAACCCAAGTACCTTGGGTAGTGAACAGACTACCATTACATGGTGGATGTGCCTGGAGAGCGTACAGTGGGGTTTTAAAGTAAAACTGATGACACCTTTAAGAGATGTCCTCAAAGTCTAGGATTTTTCCTAGCAGAGAATGAAGAATCCAATGGCTGAGGGTGTGGGTACAAGTGGCTGACATGATGTTGCTTCAAGTAGCATATCTGGACACTCACAACAGTAGTCTGTGCGTCAGTCTGGGAGAAAATGAGCTAAGAGAAGAGTTGCTTGATTTAATAGACAAAGACAGATATATCAAGATCAATGAGAGAAATAGGCTGCAGAAGGTCAATAAAACCCCAAAAGTCAGAAGTTTGATAAAACAAATGAACACAGTAATTAGGACTGTTCATAGAGATTCCTGTGATATAACAGAAGTAAACAGAATATATTACTGTGCTGCTAAATTAATAAGTGATAAAGTTCTACCACAGGAACACAGGGTAGTGAGGGAAAAGAGGGGGCGAAAGCGAATACCATCATGGAAATATTGAATAGAGAAAACAATAAAGCAGCTAAGACAAGAAGTGTCACTGTTAGAAGATTATAGAAGAGGGAACAGATCAACAAAAATACTAAGAAAGAAAGATGTGATAAAAGTAATGCGCAGTATTAGAACAGACAAGGATCTGTCATGCACTATTGGAGATAACAAACTAAAAATTTCAAAACAGGCAGAAAGACTTAGAAGATATGAAGATAAATATAAGGGAAAAGCACAAAATAAGCAATTTACTGATGACCCAAAAATGTTCTATAGAGAATTGGGAAATAAGGTAAAAGGAATTGAAAGGCCACCAAAAAAAGAAGTAGTAGATACATTTTGGAGAAGTGTCTATGAAGATCCTGTGGAGCATAACAATGTTGTTAAATGGATAGAAGAAGTAAAAGAAAGAATAAGTTTAAAGGTAGAAGGTATGAAACGGCCATTGGTGTCATAAAATAATTGCACTTAGCTAGTATTCAGAAATCAGCACAAAAATAAAATAAGAAAGGAAATTAACAGAAAACTCTGTTTACCAATGTTTTAACTTTGCATTGCTATAAGCTTTCCTGCAAGGTATTAGCAAGTCAAGTCATAACATTCCTGAAATGCTAGTTTCTCTGTGGATAAAAGGACAGTTGAAACTAATGAATGACTCAGTGAGAGCTGTTGTGATTACAACTGCAATTTGAGAAGGAATCTGCCTAACACCTCTGAAGCGTCCTGCAAGTACCCTCCCCCAACCCTTGCAGCCAAAGTTGGGACATGCCCAGAAACCCAGACTGAAAATGTAAACAAAGACCAGAATCAAAACAAAAAATCCCTGGGATTGTCCCTTTAACAGAAACCATCTTTTACAAAGTCCCAGAGCAAGACTGAAGTATGTAAGCCTGATACAGGGGATGAAAAGGTGTGAAACACACCCTCTGAGAAGTGACATCACCATGCCCAACCCACACGCCCATATGTGGTAGTGTCTATTGAAGTGATAGCAGTGAAAAGGTTGGTTTGCTCACTGGACTGCAGCAGTCACATGGATTTCTAACTGTGCCTTTCATAGGTTCATAGGTTCATAGGTTCATACTAGGCTATCTGCCCTAGGGCATTTATAAGCCTAGCCAGAGTGTGTGTGGCTTTCACCACCCCTTAGGATGAGAATACTATACCCATTAGTTTGCTGTGCCTCTGTCCAGCAGTGATACAGAGATGATTCCCGGGGTAAACCTACGATCTCCCATCCACTCGTCAAGATTTCTCTTGAACAAAGTCAGTGAGGGGCTCTGCCTCACATGGACTGGGATTCTGTTCCATAGTGTAGGGAGTCTCTGGGTTATGAATCTGTCCCTCCAGCACGTCCTATTTATATCTGTGTCGAGGTTTAAGTCTCTTGCTCTCGTGGCTCTGGTGGATTTGGATTTTTTGAGGTGGAGCATGTCCATTAATTCCGGGTTGGACATGGCCTTGTATGTCAGGCACAGATCACCTCTGAGCAGACGGTATGCGACTGAATAGAGCTGGAGTTTCTTCAGTCGGGCATCGTATGACATATGTTTGAGCCCCTTTATCCTTTTGGTGAGGAACTTTTGGGGTCTTTCCAACTGCTGCAGGTGTCGGGTAAGGTACATTCGAATGGGGCGTTGTACTCAATCATTGGTCTGATAAGTGAAGAGTACAGGGGTACAATGACCTCTCCTGATCTGGATGTGAATCCCTTCATGATCAGGTGGGCAATGTAGAAGGTCTTCCTAACCACTTTGGCAATGTGAGTGTCAAAGAGAGGTTACTGTCAACTTGGGTCCCCAGGTCCCTGATAACTTCTTCCGTGTTTAATGGATTACCACCTATGTGGTAATTAGGGGTTACCTTGTTTTTCCCAAAGGGTATGACTATACATTTTTGGCATTTAGCTTAAGGCCATGGCTCTGGCACCAGTTATCCATTTCTATGAGACCTCTCTGGAGGATGTCTGTGTCTGATGGAGTGTCAATTATGGTGCCCAGTTTGCAGTCATCTGCAAATTTTGTCAGCCACAATCCCCTATGTTTGCCTGCACTTCAGAAAAATAAATGCCGAACAAGAGGGGCCCAGGACTGAGCCCTGTGGGACACCGCTAGTGACCGGCTTAGAGTCTGACATGGCACCAGCAACTCTAACCCTGTGTGTTCTGTCCTTGAGCCAGTTTGCAACCCATCTTGTGACATATGGGTTTACATCTAAGCTGGTGAGCTTTTCTATGATGCCCGAGTGGGGTATTGTGTCAACGCTTTGCTAGGTCAAGGTAGGCTGTGTGAACTGCCTTACCCTCATCAATGGCCTTAGTGACTGTTTGAAAAAGTCGACCAAGTTCAAGAGGCAGGATCTGCCCTTGACAAAGCCAAATTGGGTAGGATCCAGTGTCTGTAGGTCCCCAATGTCTTTATGTATGAGTTCCATTATGATCCTCTCCATAGCTTTGCAGACAAGGCTCGTCAAGCTTATGGGGGTAATTACCAGGGTCCGTGAGAAGCACCGCCTTTGTGGAGTGGGACCACAGTTGCCATCACGCCATTCTTTGGGTACGTATCCTGTAGTAAGGCTAAGATTAAACAGCAGCCTTATGTGTGGGTTTAGTTCCTCATTGAGTTCGTGTAGCACACAGCCGGGGACACCGTCCGGTCCCATTGATGCTGTGTTTTTTGCTTTAGAGAGAGCAGCTCTCACCTGGGCATCTGAGATGTTTGGGAGGCTAGACTCTGGTGGGATAGATATTTCTCCTTTTGGGGGGGAGGGAGGGGAGAAATTTGCACTGAACCTGTCTGCCAGTATGTTGCCAATGTCTGTGGGTTCAGTGATTTTTTTATCATTTTGGACTAATTCTGAGCATATCTTGGAGTTTCCACCCAGGTTTCATTAGTGATTTTTCTCTCAAAGTTGGCCTTGGATGATTTTATGAGTGATCGTAGTTTTTTGCTAGTATTGATCAGAGATGCCTTCCCTTTCAGGGATTTTGCTCTGTCATGTAGTAGCTTTCTCCTCTTGTTGTAGAGTTTGTTTATGGCTGGGGTCCGCCAGACCAGGCGCCTGCCTTTGGTGGAAAGGGTCTTGATTTTATTAGGGATTGCTTGATCCATACATTCCTGGAGGTGCTCGTAGAAGGCATTTGTAAGGGTTTCAGCAGCGTGGGTTGTGGTTTCTACTGGCTCGGGGGCCTTGAAGGATACCACTCCAGTCTTAAGAAGTGTGAAGTTTGCTTTTGAGAAGTTCTTCACTGTGGTCTTTTTTGCTGGGGGTGTGGGTGGGATGTGGATCTCCAGTGAGATTAATTTATGGTCTGATCTCACCAATGAGGGATATACTTCCGGTGTGGAGCATTTTGTCCCTATGTTTGTGATGATCAGGTCTAGTATATTTTCTCCTCTTGTGGGAATGGTGACTAGTTGTTCCATAGCATTTGAGTTTATGAACTCAAGGAACCTTTGGGCTAGGGTGTTGGGGCTTGAGTAATGTTCCCAGTCTATGTTTGGGTAGTTGAAGTCACCCAATATGATGGTGTTTGGAGAGACATTCATACTCTCCAGTGTCTTCAGGAAGGCTGTGTGGGTTTCCTGAGTTTGAGCAGGTGGTCTGTAGCATGTTACAAACTGTAGGGCAGTTTTACCTATGGTTAATTGCACCTGGATGGTCTCCGATGCTTCGTGCGTTGCCACTAACCTGGAGGTGTGGGTATCCTTTATGAATATGGATACTCCCCCTCCTTTTGTGGTTCGGTCCGGATTTTGGGGCCGGAACGCATGATATGAGGTATAACCTGATAGTGCTGGGGTGCTCTCAGGAGCCTTGAACCAGGTTTCAGTCACAGCACAGACCTCGATGTTCTCCATACTGAGGAGGGCTTCGAGGGCGTGCATCTTGAGGTTTAGACTTCTGGCATTGAGCAGTATTACCCTTAGTTTTTCTCCATTTTTGTTTTCTAAGGTGGTAAGTTTATCATTTAAGCCTTGCCTAAAAAAGGCACTATGGGAGTGGCAAGAGCCTTTGCCAATATCCGGAAGCCCAGGGGTGACAGGTGCAAGCCGTCCCTTGCAAAGCAGCGTGGCTTGTCAAGCATGTCATCCCAGGCAGACAGACATTGGATCCCCTTAGAAAGACACCAGTAATTAAGCCAATTATTAAAGCTGATCATTTTGTCTCTGTATTGTGGCATCATTCTTGGTGAGGGTAGGATACTGCTCAGGGTCAGGGTCATACCGGCCTGGGCTACATAATCTGAGAGCTCCTCTATGTCTCTTTTCATGTAGTCCAGGGAGGTATGTCTCAGGTCGCTCACACGGCATGGACAATGACTGAGTCATACTTGTACTTGCTGTGGAGTGACCTGAGTGCTTGTGTTATGTGGCGGATTCTAGCGCCTGACAGGCAGCTTACTGTGATCTTTTCCTTGTTCAGTCTGGTGAGTGGGACGTCAGTGTGTCTGACTATGGAGTCACCTATAACAAGTGTGTCTGGCATTGTGTTTGGCCTTAAGGGCTGTGACTGTTTAGCACACTGACTTTGAGAACTATGTGTTGCATGTCTTATGTCTTGAGGTGGCAGTTGCTTGGGTGTCTGCTTTGGAGGCCTCTGTAGTTTTGGTAGATTTTTGATCAGTGCCTCCGAGTATGTCTTTGTGTGTTTATGTGTTTGTTTTGCAGTTGTGATAGTTCTATGTGAAACTGGGTTTGTGGTGTGCGTGGTTTCCTTCTCCTCCTGTCTGGTCTTGCCAGTCCTGAGTTGAGAGAGCTCAGCCTCCAGTTTGGCTATATAGTTGCATCTTCATGTCATTATTTCATTTGTTATGTATATAGTAAACTTTTTTTGCAGTATAATCACTGGACATGAGATGCAGAGGTGGCATTTGTATGCACATGCATCTAGTTAAAAGGCTTTAAGGATTTCCTTCTTTTTATTAATATCACAGTACTTGTGTTAGCATGGCTTGACACTTTGTAATGTAAACTGCATTTTAATGATTCAGTAATTGTTAAAGGATGATACAACATTTGTTTAATAAACTTTGTTCATTTTATTTTCCCTATTTTTAAGTAAAGCAGGGTCATGCTTTCTTAAATATTGTATGGGTATTAGGAATACATTATTAATATGACAGAGCACAGGTCTACTCATTGTTGATACACTACATGCATACCCCAATGGCAGAGCACGGTTTTACTGAGCCTGAGAACTGCTCTTAAGTTCACAGACATCAAAGCGCTCAGTCAGTGCCCTTCAGAGAGACCAAATTTATTTTACTCCTATTGAAATGGATGCACACTTATGCAGTGGTGCAATTTAAAGAGCTCGGCTTGCCTGACCTTCATCTGCATAGTAACTTCATAAATTATCCCCAATTCACACAAGTAGGTTTGTCTGCCATATTTAACTGCACTGGCCTGCATTTACTGATGACAATCCAGGGAAAGCACAAACAATTTAAAAGGAATTATTAACAGATGTAATAGTCAGAAATAAGTAGAAAACCACTCAGACTAATAAAGTTCATTAAGATGAGCTTACCAAAAGTATACATCTACCAATAAGATTTGATAGCTATTATTCATTTACATTCTTAAGAATGACAGGAGTGGGAGAGTGTAAGCTTGCATTTTGACAGCTGTGTGCATGGATTTTGGTGATTTATGGCTCTTAGTTTCATTGATAAGAACTACAAAGTAGCAACAGCATAAAAGGAATTAGGTTATGGCAACTCTACACAAATAATTACAAGTTGCCGTGTTACTGAGGCAAAGTAAAATAACACGGTCAATTACTTCTGCAATATCTACTACTGAAATATTGTACTATAGTTGTCATTTGTGGGAACATGGTTTAATTTTAGGTCAAAACATATTATTTCAGGTTTCAAGATACTACAGCAGGGATCAAGACATCGGACAGACAGCTCCAACCTTGAAGATAACCTCGTGGATGCTGCCAGAGCAGTATTGGAAACAGCTTTTTGGGAAAGGAAGGAGACAGCAGGTAGATTGAATGAAGGTGTGGAACTAGGTGGAGTTTGACATGAATGCTGTGGGAGGGTGGGGGATTGCACATGGGCCCAGTGCAGAAGATCAGCTAATGACATGGTGGGATGTGCCAGGACAAAGATTATAGGCAGATTGCTATTCCTCATAGTAGTACTGATGGTTGTGCAAAGTGTTATTTACAATACTATTTTGGGCTTACTATGGGGAGAAGGGTGTAGGTCTGCGCATGAGAGAGTACAAGAAATCCTTGTGTAAAACTAGTACTAATGTCACCTGACCCAAAGCACTGCACAAATGGGGAGTGTTACTTCTTTTGAAGACAAAAGGACTGATGTTCATGAAAAAAGTGATTAATCTGATGTACAGCCACTATCCAAAGAAAAGAACTTCATTGTTGCTAAATCTGAAAACTGGTGAAAAGAAGGCAGAACATAGAAAATATGTAATACAACTTTCTTTTCAGGCGAGGATGAACTCAGCCTAATGTATCAGATGGAATACTGCACCACTACATGCTTTCCTTTCAGGCGAGGATGAACTCAGCCTAATGTATCAGATGGAATACTGCACCACTACATGCTTTCCTTTCAGGCAAGGATGAACTCAGCTTAATATAAGAGATGGAATACTGCACCACTACATGCTTTCCTTTCAGGCGAGGATGAACTCAGCCTAATGTATCAGATGGAATACTGCACCACTACATGCTTTCCTTTCAGGCGAGGATGAACTCAGCCTAATGTATCAGATGGAATACTGCACCACTACATGCTTTCCTTTCAGGCAAGGATGAACTCAGCCTAATATAAGAGATGGAATACTGCACCACTACATGCTTTCATTTCAGGCGAGGATGAACTCAGCCTAATCTATCAGATGGAGTACTGCACCACTACATGCTTTCATTTCAGGCGAGGATGAACTCAGCCTAATATAAGAGATGGAATACTGCACCACTACATGCTTTCATTTCAGGCGAGGATGAACTCAGCCTAATGTATCAGATGGAATACTGCACCACTACATGCTTTCATTTCAGGCGAGGATGAACTCAGCCTAATATAAGAGATGGAATACTGCACCACTACATGCTTTCCTTTCAGGCGAGGATGAACTCAGCCTAATCTATCAGATGGAGTACTGCACCACTACATGCTTTCATTTCAGGCGAGGATGAACTCAGCCTAATATAAGAGATGGAATACTGCACCACTACATGCTTTCATTTCAGGCGAGGATGAACTCAGCCTAATGTATCAGATGGAATACTGCACCACTACATGCTTTCATTTCAGGCGAGGATGAACTCAGCCTAATATAAGAGATGGAATACTGCACCACTACATGCTTTCCTTTCAGGCGAGGATGAACTCAGCCTAATGTATCAGATGGAATACTGCACCACTACATGCTTTCATTTCAGGCGAGGATGAACTCAGCCTAATCTATCAGATGGAGTACTGCACCACTACATGCTTTCATTTCAGGCGAGGATGAACTCAGCCTAATGTATCAGATGGAATACTGCACCACTACATGCTTTCATTTCAGGCGAGGATGAACTCAGCCTAATGTATCAGATGGAATACTGCACCACTACATGCTTTCATTTCAGGCGAGGATGAACTCAGCCTAATCTATCAGATGGAGTACTGCACCACTACATGCTTTCATTTCAGGCGAGGATGAACTCAGCCTAATGTATCAGATGGAATACTGCACCACTACATGCTTTCATTTCAGGCGAGGATGAACTCAGCCTAATGTATCAGATGGAATACTGCACCACTACATGCTTTCCTTTCAGGCGAGGATGAACTCAGCCTAATATAAGAGATGGAATACTGCACCACTACATGCTTTCATTTCAGGCGAGGATGAACTCAGCCTAATGTATCAGATGGAATCCTGCACCACTACATGCTTTCCTTTCCTGCGAGGATGAACTCAGCCTAATATAAGAGATGGAATACTGCACCACTACATGCTTTCCTTTCAGGCGAGGATGAACTCAGCCTAATGTATCAGATGGAATACTGCACCACTACATGCTGCAATCTGCACATATTATTTTCAGTCCTAGACATCCTCCATGAACAACTGTCAGATAACGAACATTCATACAATACCAGTAGTACTCCTAAACAAAATGCTTCTTTCTGTGCCCCTAAACAAAACACATAAAGCAAGGAAGGAGCAATTCTCATGTACAATATTTTCGTCTATGCCTTAATGTACAGTTTGCACTTAAGCTGTAGACATGACACAGAACGTATGCTGTCACTAAACAAAATACATATATCAAACAAGTAATTCCCTAGAAAAGAAGAATTCTTCAAGGGTACATAATGTCAGATGTACAGTTGCAATAGGGCTTGTACCATACAACATAACCCACAGTTGTCACTGCATGCATTAATTATTATCTATGTGTTATTTTAAGAAAGGTAACATTATTATCTATGTTCTACCATTCCCTAAATGTTATGGCCCATAGCTGTCACTGGACACTGCCTATTTGCCTACACAGCTGTGTACCATGCATGAGCCTGCCCCATTGTGTCTCATTCCACTGCTGCCAGCTGTCCGTCATTCCCTATTGTCACTGGTAGAATTTTCGATAGTGGGAGCTACATTGTCGCCATGGGGAACTTTATCACCATTCATGCCTGCAATCATGTTGTGTGGAATGCAACGCGCACTGTAAACATCCTGCATGCAGTAACAGGGTCACACTGATGGGCCCCCCACACTTGTCCAAGGGAAAGGAAATGGGCTTTCAGCATTATTTGTTTTACTTTTATTTGTTTTACTTTTATTTGTTTTACTTTTATTTATTTTATTTGACATTGCTAACTAGGTTAATCTGACTGCGTAAGAAACACTTTTTCAGCAGAGACCCAAGGAGGAAAGCTCCAATACATAAAAAAAAAAAACAAAACATATACAAATATAGAGTGTAACAATTAGTTACAATAATGAACTCATATGGAATACCAACAGTAAACAGACTTCCAAACAAAAACGTAAATAGTTGCATACATAACAGACAGTAGGAGTACAGTTAACAATTGGCAAATAACAACAGGATTGAAATAACATTAGACAATAAACTGTTTTTATATATTTAGGTAGATTATCTGTAGGAAGAAAGAAAAGATATTAGGGAATAGTTACCATAACATAGTATTAACAGAGATAAAGGAAGAAAGAGAAGTGGAGGAGGAGATATGTCAGGTTGGAGTGGGGGATGGGCAAGACCATGATTTGAACATGTAATCTTTTAGCATTTTTTTTGAAACAGAAATTGGTAGTGGTAGTTCTTAGGTCTGGGGGAAGTTTATTCCAGGTCATAGCAACTAAATGACTATACAGAAGTTTGCCAATTTGTTTCTTAGGTTATACACTTCCAGGAAATGTTGGTCTGCACTATGGAGGCAACGTTTAGGAGTATAGGGAGAGAGTAGGGTTGAGAGAGCAGGGTAGAGGGATGGATTAAATAGAATAGAGTGTGTGAGGTAGAGGAGTGGAAGTAAGAGTTGCTCTTGAGCTTCTGGCCATAGAAAATGTAAGGCCATGCACTGGTGGGAGCGGTAAGGAAGAATTGCAGCAAATCTAGCAATTTCATTGTAGGTGGATTCAAATTTGGCCATGAGGATGGTTTGTAGATTAGTGAGTACAGGTGCAGCGTAAAAGAAAGTAGGCAATAGATGAGCTGGTGCAGTGTGAAACAGAGTAGGCAATAGATGAGCTTGCACCAGAGAATGCTTTGAGTCTTTAGTCAAGTATTTTTACTCCTATATAACAGACCTTGTTTTCAGTGATTTTTTTTTTTGATGGCCTGTAGAATATGGATGTCAAACTTAAGTTGGTTGTCAATAACAACACCAAGGGGTTTAGTCTGAGTTTTGACTGAGACAGTAGTATAGTATTGTTGAGAGATGCAACTGAAGAGTTTTTACAATTCTGTAGAGATTTAGGAAGGAAGAGAAGAAGTTTAATTTCATTAGGATTAAGTATGTTAATTACTGGTTAACCATTTTTTGACAGACAGAAGTGTGTTATGGGCAATGGATAGAAGGTGAGAAAGATTATAAAAAAATATATATAGTGGAATCATCAGCATACTGCATAAGAGAGGAGTGGAGGCAAGGTGTGTGAATATTTGTAAAGATATTAAAGAGAAGGGATCCCAGTATTGAACCTTGGGGTACACCAGTAGGAACAGGAAGGAAAGGAAAAGAGGCTGATCGCTATCTGACAAATTGGAATCTATCAGAGAGGTAGCTGGTGAACCAGAGTATAGTAGACTGTGAAAGATTAAAGTTTTTATGTTTAGAAATAAGCAAATTGTGGGAGACAATGTCAAAGATTTTGGATAAATCGAGGAAGAGACCTGAAACTAGTTTGTTTTCATCATGAGATTGTTGGGAAGGTGGCCTAATGGTTAAGGTGTTTGCCTTACAAACACAAGGTGCAGGGTTTGGGTCTCACAAGTGATAATTGGCTAGGCTTAAAATGGCTCTCAAGGCCAGTTAGCGTAGTACTAACCTATGAACCTACGAACAAGCTTTGGTGACGGTCTGTGTGAAAGTAATGAGAGTGGTAGCAGTGCTATGATGGGGACGAAAACCATGTTGTGTGGGGTTTGGAGATTCCCTGTAAAAGGTGTTCCAGGATTTGTTTACGTATACATTTTTCCATTATTTTGGACAGGGAGGGTAGGATAGCAATGGAACAATAACTTGAGGGTTCTGTAGAGTTTCCTTTTCCTTCTTTGTGGAGAGGAATGACATAAAATTTATTCCCAATTTTGGGCAAAGTGTTTTCAAGGATGGATCGATTGATAAGTATGGAGATGGGGTAGGCAATAGTGTTAGCAGCAATTTAAAGAAATATAGGAGTAAGTTGTGAGCAGACAGTGAGCATGGTTTAAGTTTAGAGAGAAGTGATTGGATATATGCATCAGGGGCAGGTTTCAGAGAGAATGTGGAGATGGGGGAGACGGGAATAGGATCGGTAGAGGAAAGATTTGCATTTTTATTTTTAGTAAGATTTTTGAGCATGCCAAACACTTGCTCAGTGACAGTCTGTATCAAGGACAGGGGGGTATTGAAGCCCTCTTCAGCAGCTCACAGAGGGTTATGGACTGGTGTCATCAACCAAGGTTTGAGTGGGTAGCCGGCATCAGCTGGAAAAGAAAAGAAGGGGAATTGTGTAACAAAGAAAGGAGTTTTTATACTAAACAACACATTTTCAAAAGTATGCACTTAGAGATTACTAGGAATACACAGAAAAAGTTTACACTTACTAGAAGGTGCTCGTGGGGTACCATACCATTCACAAAGATGGGGGGGGTCTATGCCAGACTTGACCCCCAAATAAATACCTCTGGAAAACCATATTTATTCCTATATAACTTAATATCTTTTTTAATGTATCATTTACAGGACATACCTTGTTAGGAAAAAATCATATGAAAAAACTTTCCATGTCTTAAGTACCTCTTTCATTTTTTCAAATAATTAATCACATTCTTTAAGTATCCCCTTCTTTTCTTCCTTATACAACCCCAATAATGACATTTTTTCTAATTAAATAGGTTCAGCCTTCATCTTTATGTCTGTTCCTTAGCATACTTACAGTTACATTTATTCAGTCATAATGTTTTATCTATTCGGTCATAATAATCTCATATTTTATAATTATTTCCTTACTCCATCCTTTATTTCTACCTAGGAAATTGAACTTGTGCCTTTATGTCAGAGTTGCTGACACTCTTGCCCCCAATGTAGTGTCCCAGCTTCCTTCATTCACCCTTTTGTCTACTCTTTTTCACTACTGCATTCATTAACAACCCCAAAATTATACTTTACATGGCATTTTTGTGTTAACCATTTACCCATTGTCGCTAATTTCCTTATCAAACCAATAATTCATTCTTGAAAATCTGACTTATGATACATTCCAAACGGTACATTTACTATTTTGATCTAATCCCATAATTCCTTAACAAACTCCATGCTTGTGTATCACTAGCAATGACAAATGTTGTTGATAGGGGTGACCGGTGCTGACTGAGGTCTCTTTTTTGGGGATAAACTCTTGGCTAAGCTTGTAAGGGCCCCAGGGCCATTAGCCTAGTAACCTCCTATGATCCTATATAGCAGTCATAACTATATTTCCTCCCCACCTTTCCACCACTTCCTTTATCACTAATGGCATTTCTTCTACTACGTAACTCTCAGTGCCATAAATGTAGTCATTCACCACCTCCTTTAATATTGTTTATTCTTTTCTGCTTGCATTTTATCTTATAATCTGAATTGCAAAGCACAATGGCTCTTCAGTTAGTAGGCTGTTTCTTCTCTCCATTTCCAAGGAAAATGTAAAACTATTCAAAATGCTTGTTATTAATACCATGTTGTAAATAGTCATGCATCTGTTGTAAAATATCTATCTACATATGTCTGCTTGCATACCTTTAAAACAATTTTATCCTAACTCATGCACACTTAATGACAATTTTTCCTCCACCATAACAACAACTTTCCCCCTTATTTTTCAATATTTCCATATAACATCTTCTGATTTTCAGTCATAAACTGTTTTGCCGGCCATTGACTTTTCTTTGTTTAACTTTGCTGTATACATACTCTAGCATAAGCTTCCACTACTCCTGTAACTTGCTCCTAACCCAGCCATCTCTCCATCTTCTATATGAGATACCTGGACGACATCTTCATCCTCATCAATGGAGATGAGCGAGATAGTGAGTATGTGCTGGAATATTTCAACAGCACTACGCATTTCCTACAATTCACTTCTACATTCAACACTGATACTATAGAGTCCCTAGATATTTGCCTAGTGAAAAATTACACTATTAATAGTTATGTAGCAAGGATATTCAGAAAAAACACGTACTCCAATATGTTCCTCCATTTCACCAGTAGCCATCCCTTTCACCAAAAGAGGTCAGTCATTAAGGGCCAGTTAGTGAGGGCCTCCAGAATGACCAATTTGGATGAAGTTTTTTCTGATGAATGTGCTGTTTTAAAAAGCATGTTTTTGCACCGTGGGTACCCAGAGCCCCTCTTGGATGCCCTTATCCAAGAGGTTACAACTAAGAGAGTGGATAGGGTACACATCCCCTTACTTAGTGCTAAACCCCTACTGACACTGTTTAGTATGCACAATGTAGTGGATGAATATTCAGACACCACTAGTAGAGCATTGGTTAGTGAGGACAAGAATGCCACATTGTCCTTCATCACTACATTCAGTTCACATAGTTACTCATGTTTGGACATCTTACAGAAATATTGGGACCTGTTTAAGATGTACCCTAACATTTACGTTAAAGTAGGTGAGACCCCTAGAGTGACATTTAGAAGAGGGAAGAGCCTTAAAACCCTCTTACAACAGCAATACACCCTAGTAGCACAGAATACTGGGATGAATAAATGTCAAAATTGCAACTATTGTAAACTTGTAGAAGTCACTAATTCATTTAAGGTTAACAGTACAACTTATAAATTGAAAGGCAGATTCAACTGTAATTCGTCTTTCAAAGTTTACTTGGCTAGGTGTACATTCTGTTCTGCTTTCTATATAGGAAAGATGGAGTGGAGGCTCCGTGACAGAATTTATGAACACCAATACGCTATGAATAAATGTAAACTGGAGAATGCGCTAGCTAAGCACACTGTTTCTAATAAAGAACATGCTTTTAAATTTATCATCATTGATCAAGCCAAGTATGATAGTAGGGGTGGCCCTAGACCACTCAAACTTGAATAACTTGAATTAGCCTGGGTTGAATGATTCATGCTCAGTTAGTAGCATTCTCAAATTAAAGAGCTTGCAGGGATGAGTCACATTTTGTTTAAAACATATATTATTTCTGCCAATGGTTGAGTTATACAAAACAACTTTTAATAATTTTTTTTACTTTTGTATATTGTGGTTATTGTCGTAGACATGTTCACATACTTTAATGTGTTTATATACTTTAATGTTGTTTTATTACTGGTTATCAGCAGTTGTCACTTTCATTTTAAAGTGTGTTTGCTTAAGTAGAACAAAGTGATGCAATTGGTGAGTGCTGATCACCTGTCTTAGTTATAAGGAAGGTTTTTTATTGCTGTAACTGTTTCTGAAGAAGTTTGCTACCAGGCTGACGAAAAGCGCTTAAAACAGTGGAATAAATAGTGTTAACTGACCCTTCTCGGACTGTGTTGCTGGTTTTTCTGAACCTGTTTTTGGATTTATTTATCTCTCCATCTTTGTTCAGTAGCCACTTCATTTAGCTCTCTTCTAACTTTACTGACTTAATCAGACAATAACTAATGTCTCCCCTACCGCTCAACTAATACCATTGGCTTTTGACCATATCTTTTGTTCATTGTTATTTCCATATAATTCTATTTTATTTTTTATCATATGGTAGCTATGCTGTCAATTAACTAAACATATTCCTGCAAAACTGGAAAATACTTTTGCATTTTACCTCCATTTCCAATTTCAAAAAGTCATTCCTATATTTCTCTTTGAATGCCACCCACCATCCTTTCCAAGATACATAGGTTCATAGGTAGATACTAGGCTATCGGCCCAAGGGCCTACATAAGCCTAGCCAACAAGGTTCCCCGGCTTAAGCCACCCAAGAAAGTTATTTTCCTGTGCCACTGTCGAGCAGAGACACGGAAGTTATCCCTGGGGTGTATTTCCTATTTCCCATCCACTCATCAAGATTTTTCTTGAAGAGTGCTAATGAAGAACTTTGCATGACATAGATGGATAGCCTGTTCCAGAGTATGGGAATTCTCTGAGACAGGACTCTATCCCTCCAGCATGTCCTGTTTATTGTGGTGACAAGGTTTAGGTCCCTAGAGTGTGTAGCTCGGAGGGATTGAGATTTCTTTAGATGTAGCATGTCCAACAGCTCTGGGTTTGACATAGCTTTATATGTTAAGCAGAGATCACCTCAGAGTAGGCGATATGCTATGGAGTAAAGCTGGAGTTTTTTGAGGCGGTCAGTGTAGGGAATTTGTTTGAGGCCAGTAATCCTCTTTGTGAGGTACTTCTGTGGCCTTTCCAGCTGCTGCAGATGTCTTGTGAGGTACATTCCAAAAGGGGCATTCTACTCTATAATGGGTCTAATGAGTGTCGAGTAGAGGGGAAGAATGACCTCTTTTTTCCTGGATGAGAACTCTTTTATGATGAGGTGTGCCACGTAGAAGGCCTTCCTGACTACTGTGGTGATGTGGCTATTAAAGGAGAGACTACTGTCCACCTGGGTCCCAAGGTCTCTAATCACACATTCGGTGTTAAGTAGATTGCTGCCTATGTGGGAGTTCATGGGTACAGAATTTTTACCAAAGGGGATGACGCTGCACTTTTTGGCATTGAGCTTGAGGCCATGGCTCTGACACCAGGCATCTGTCTCAGCGAGGCCCTTAAAAATAGTATGTTCTCTGCACAATACTTGTAATACTTTCTTCATTTCTTCACTTTCACTAACATTTCATGTCAATTTCTTGAAAACCTTTCTACTCCATCTGCCTGCACTGGTGGCATACAGAGATAAGATCTTGACTAAAGCCTGGGCAATTTGAGTTTACTTAATGAGTCAGACACTCGATATGGCAGGCAGGAAGGATAGATGTGTCCATCCTGGGCAGGGGATGGAGGTCCTGGATGGCTCACACTACTGCTTTCATGATCCAGTCTCTGCTAGAGGGTGGGGGAACATGTCAGGATTTTGGAAGCTAATACAGTGAGCATATCAGCATGACCACACAAACCACTGAGGGTAGCCCTTGCTGGAACTTGTGAAAGAGCATGCACATACAAAAGGCATAGGTGGTCATTGCATTGACACAAATTATAATTATAGCAGTAGCAAAGGGAATAAGGCTATTACAATAAAAAAATACTCTAATAGTCAGGATGGTGGTGAGGGCACAAGCAACAAATTGTTTGTCTGTATTATGGTCCCTCGGAGTTGCTCTCACACCAGTCAATTTGGAGTTTTCAACTACTGAGGAATGAAGTTTGAAGGCTTGACAGTTCATACACAGACTGGAAAAAAAAGCATTTAATAAAAAATCCATATTGCACTGTACTCTGTAAAACCTACATTAACTTTTCCGCATCAGTTTCTTTTCTGATGCTGAAAACAGTGCCATCTATTTCTGTTTGATGCTTACTCATGCTATATAAACACTGCCATTCTTGTCCGAACACCAGATCTATCCACTTAATAAACTCTTGATATTTTTAATTTTCTGAACAATTTTCATATTTTTCTTTTTCTTAAATTATAATTATGATACCCACAGAATCATTTCCATATTTATCATACTGTATTTAATTCTTCATATAATTCTGGTATATAAGTATATACTGAAATTGATATAACAGGACATTTTGTTAAAATAACCACAAGAACAATGTAGAAGAAAGAAATCCAGACAGTTCCAATAGTAGTAGAAGCAAATGGGCCTAATAAAGAAGAAGAATTTATAACACAAGAAGAATTTATAGTCGTGGTTAGAAATACTACCAATTTATGTAACCCCCTATGAACTACAGAAGGAGGCAACTCTGGACACATTGTGAGTCTTAAGAAGAGTACTCTTGGCTAACATCAAAGACTGAAACAATACTAATTTCATGAACTCTAATCATATCCTGACTTAGGAATGGACCCATTCATGTCATGGTATTAAAAATCCAAAACATCTGGAAATATTAAACTGACAGAAGCTGTGATGTTTAATTCCGTGTCCTAGCATTTATTACATCAAGCACTTTTGCATAATTATTTTTAATTGACACAAAACTGCAGAAAACCCTTCTGGTTTCTTCCAAACTGTTTGAAGTAACTATTTTTTTCAGACATACATCTAAAATATAGTAAACAGATTATATACGTGTTTGCCTTTTCAAACCATTGTAATGCTACTAACCTACATAAATCACTTTTAATGTTTTTCAAATTTAGTAATATAATGTGCATATTAACTTTTACCTCTTTCAGAATGTTTATCTAGGATCTATTTCTTCTTTTTTTGTTCACCCTCTTACCAAAAGATGTTCTTTTTCTGCTCTTCTATTACAAAATTTTCACTTCTGCCACGTCAATTCTTTATTATTTAATGCAGTTTCTTCCACCCTCCCCATTTTGTTAACTGGGTTTTTTGGATGGTCCACAGATCATTCACAACCCATACCAATCTGGGGGTTGAAACTTTCTAGAAGTGAATTTCATTTGTTAGATGCAGAAGTTCAGGAAGTCATCAAAAGAAAGACGGAGTGCAAGAAAAGGTAGGAGACAGACAAGACAAACCAGGCTCGGAAGGAATACTGGTTGGCTAACAAAGGGGCAAAGGCAGGAGTTGCAATAGCAAAGAACAAGCCATCAGAGGCTCTCTGCTAGCTTCTGCAACGTGAGACAGTAGGTGGCACAAAGAAACTTTATCAGGTTGCAAGGCAAAGACAGAAAGATAAAGAAGACTCAGACACCCTTCATAATGGATGCCAGAAGCAACCTGCTCACCCATCTATATGAAATCAAAAGCAAATTGAAGAAGCACTTCCCACAGCTTCTAAAGGAAGAACACCCCACAGAGACAGTACGGCCCCAGACACAGTCTACAATGAAAGAGGAAGAGGAGCCCACCCTAGAAGGAGTAAGAACAGCACCACGGAAATGAAGTCAGAGAAAGCAGCCGGCTCAGATGACATTGCTGCAGATATCATTGAGCTGTAGGGCCAGCTGTGGGAAAAATGTCCCCTGAGGGCACCCATAGCAGTGTGGAAAGAAAGGCATATCTCAGATGACCGAAGAATAAGCATATACTAGTGCCAGTGTACAGGAACAAAGGGCACATCCACAGCTGTGGACAGTACAGATATTATCAAATGCCTGTCACACAGCATGAAAGTTCTGGAGAGGGTGATTCATAAATGAATATGCAGAGTAGTAGAAAGCAAGATGGGGGATGAGCATTTCAGATTCAGATAAGGATGCAGCACAACCAACCTGATGTTTGTAGTGTGACAGATAGTTGAGAAGCTAGAGATGAGGAATGAGCCCAAATGTGCATTACTAGACTTGAAGAAAGTATATGTCAAGGTCCCAAGAAAGTTGATTTGGCAGTCCTGTGGTGATTCGAAGTCTCAGAAACATTGTTAGAATTAGTGCAGGCTATGTACAAGAGTTCACTCAACTATGAACAGTGTTTGGACTCACAGAGGGGTTATAGTTGGAATGGGTATGCATCAGGGTTCTTTTCTGAACCTAATGCTGTTCATACTGGTGATGGACTACACCATCAAACAGGTCAGATGGGACAGATCGTCAAAGCTGCTGTATGCAGATATTGTGGTATTATGGGAAGACTCTCAGCAAGAAGTTCAACATAGGGTAATTGAATTCAAAACTGAAGGCAAATGGGATATAAGTGAGTGCAGATGAGACAGTTGTAATCTCAGCAAATTAGAGAAATAAGAAGAATCTGAGAACTGAGATACAAGGAAAAATAGTGGAACAGGTTAACAGCTTCAAGTATCTGGGATGGCTGATTGAGAAGAAGGGAAATCTGAATGAAGAGGTCGAATCTAGAATCAGAGGGGCTGCAGCCAACTGGCATAAAGTATCAGACATAAGGTATGACAGAAGAATGTCAAAGAGACTGAAAAGTAAAGTGTAGAAAACAGTGGCACGACCAGTACTACTCTATTGCACAGAAACCTCTTTAGTAAAGGCAGAGCAGTTGAGGAAGCTGGAGGTGATGGAAATGAAGTGCCTGAGAAGGGTGGTAGGATGCACACCGTGGGACAGATGAAGAAATGAGGATATTAGAACAGAAGTAAAAGTAGCTCCAACAACAGAGAAAGTCAAAGAGAACAAATCACGGTGGTTCAGGCACATGTGCAGAAAAGCAGAAAGCAATCTGGTGAAGAAGATTTGAGCCAGACAGGAAGAAGGCAAGAAAAAATAATGGCATCCAGCGAAGTGGCGGATGGATTGTGTGAAAGAAGATCTGAGACAGTCAGGCGTGAGTGTTGAAGAAGGCAGGATTGTGGCACTGAATTGAGAGAGCTGGCATCAGTTAACCGATATCCCGACCCCATGTACAAAATGGGAAAAAGAGGGCTGATGATGATGATGGTGAGATACCGTATGATTCAGTAAGATTGAATATTAGTAAAAATATACAATTATGAACATCACAGCATTTTCTATGTCAATATTTCCACTCTCCGTTTCCTCATCTTGATTTGAAACATCAGTCTCTTGCACACTATTAGGATAATTAAACTAGACATTTCTCATAGCATCAGAGTTCCTGTAATTTAATAATTAGTATTTTCCCCCACCATGCTGACTGTACCTTTGCTTTCTGAACTCTTTTACCAAATGCTGAAAATCTCCACAAAAAAAAAAATCGATCTAGGTGGGTTCCAATACTTCAATATTCGCCTAGTTCCATTAATTAAAATTACATCCGGTAGGTGATACAGCTTCTGATACTTTACCAATAGTGAAACTCACACATTCCTGTACTCCACTTCAAATATGTCTTATATCGTATTGTTATTTTTGTTTTCTTACTTTGTGTACCAGTCTGCAAGTCTATTTGAAATTATTTATTTGTCTTTGTTGACTGTTAAAGTCCAGCTGGGCAAGGCCCATTTTCAGCAGACACTGTGGAGAAAATCTCCATCAAAAGTACATTATAGGTTCATAGGTTTATAGGTAGGTACTAGGCTATTAGCCCTAGGGCCTATATAAGCCTAGCCAAAAAGGTACCCTGGCTTTCGCTACCCAAGAAAATTATTTTCCTGTGCCCCTGTCAAGCAGAGCCACAGAAGTGATCCCCGGGGTGAATTTCCTATTTCCCATCCAATCATCAAGATTTTTCTTGAAGAGTGCCAATGAGGAGCTCTGTTTGACATAGATAGGTAGTCTGTTCCAGAGTATGGGAAGTCTCTGGGACAGGAATCTATCCCTCCAGCATGTTCTGTTTACTGTTGTGACAAGGTTTAGGTCCCTAGAGCATGTAGCTTGGAGGGATTGGGATTTCTTTAAGTGGAGCATGTCCAACAGCTCTGGGTTTGACATAGCTTTGTATGTTAGGCAGAGATCACCTCTGAGTAGGCGATATGCGATGGAGTAAAGCTGGAGTTTTTTGAGATGGTCTGTGTAGGGCATCTGTTTGAGGCCAGTAATCCTCTTTGTGAGGTATTTCTGTGACCTTTCCAGATATGTTGTGAGGTACATACCAAAAGGGGCGTTGTACTCTATAATGGGTCTAATGAGTGATGAGTAGAGGGGAACAATTATTTATTTATTATTTATTTTATATTTGTTAACCGGGAAAGTCCAACTTGGAACAAAACTATTTTTCAGCGGATGCCCGGGGAGAAAGGCTCCAGATGCATTTCTTTGTAACATGGGAGAAAATCGGTGCACCCGGAGGAAACCCACATGAATGCAGGGAGGACATGTAGACTCCACAAAGAAGGCACCCCAGCCGAGAATCGAACCGGAGAACCTCTTGCTGTGAGGTGACAATACTAACGCTGCACCACTGTGCTGTCCAAAACAATGACCTCTTTTTTTCTGGATAAGAAACCTTTAGTGATGAGGTGAGCCACATAGAAGGATTTCCTGACCACTGTGGCAATGTGATTATCAAAGGAGAGACTACTGTCCACCTGTGTCCCAAGGTCTCTTGTCACACTTTTGGCGTTAAGTAGACTACCACTTATGTGGTAGTTCATGGGTACAGAGTTTTTACCAAAGGGGATGACAATACACTTTTTGGCATTGAGCTTCAGGCCATGGCTTTGACACCAGGCATCTGTCTCAGTGAGGCCCTTTTGTAGTATGTCCACATCGTTAGGAGTTTCGATTATGGCTCCTAGTTTGCAGTCATCTGCAAACTTTGTTAACCAAACACCATCTGTGTTAGCCTGTACTTCAGAGAAGTAGATACCAAACAGAGAGGACCCAGGACTGAACCCTGTGGTACTCCACTTGTCACTGGTCTGAAGTCGGATTTGGAGTCTGGTACTTTCACAGTGTGGGTTCTGGCCATGAGCAAGTGGGCAACCCGTCTTGTGACATAGGGATTTATACCTAGTTTAGTGAGCTTATCTATAATTCCAGAGTGGGGGATGGTGTTGAAAGCCTTGGTGAGATCTAGATAAGCTGTGTGAACCACCTTACCCTCATCTATGGCTTTGGTGACTGCTTCAAAGAAGTCAATCAGGTTTAGGAGACATGATCTGCCTTTTACAAACCCAAACTGGGTAGGGTCCAGAGTTTGGAGATTACCAATGTTTTTGCTAATGAGTTCCATGATGATACATTCCATGGCCTTGCAGACCAGGCTTGTCAGGCTAATGGGGCGGTAGTTCCCGGGATCCGTCGTGGCTCCCCCTTTGTGGAGTGGGATAACCATCGCGGTGCGCCATTCAGTGGGCACAAAGCCTGAGGTGAGGCTATGATTGAACGAGTCCATATTATAACATCGAAGTTCATAAACATCGAATGTTATAATATTGAACCCTAAACACCAAAATCCGAAAACATCGAACAGTCAGAATAGCTAATTTTTTCCCAGGGAAAAAATTTGCTATTCCAAGAAACATACACACAACACAAACACACACAAAAAACAGTAATCCACACACATACACTTAAAATCCTACACCTAAACCTAAACTAAACTTTACATACATCACAAGCTATCCACTTACCTTAACCCAACCCTAACCTTAAGGTCCGTCACTATCGCACACTCACCTCACCCGTGCCCTAACCCTAACTCACCTAACCCACCCCCTAACCCTAACCTACACACAACTGCACACTTACCTGACCCGCGCCCTAACCCTAACTCACCTAACCCGCCCCCAACCCTAACCT
This sequence comes from Protopterus annectens, assembly GCF_019279795.1. NCBI lineage: Eukaryota > Metazoa > Chordata > Ceratodontiformes > Protopteridae > Protopterus > Protopterus annectens. The sequence goes on along the minus strand of NC_056741.1, from coordinate 61,501,100 downwards.
ACTCACAATCGCACACTTACCTGACCCGCGCTCTAGCCCTAACGTCCACACAACTGCACACTTACCTGACCCGCTCCCCAACCCTAACTCACCTAACTCGCCCCCTAACCCTAACCTACACACAATCACACACTTACCTGAACCAGACCCGTAACGTTCCAACATATTGAACGCTGAAAACAGTGAAGCCACAGCAACGGCCTACCGAATTCTTTCCCTGGGAAAGAATTCGGTGTCCTGCACCTTCGCTGTTTTCAGTGCTCGACATTACGGATTTGATATTATGACTTTCGATCTTTGTAAAATTCGATGTTATAATATAGACCCGATTGAACATGGTACTTAGGTAGGGTGCCAATTCATTCTGTAGTTCATGTAGAATGCAGCCTGGGATATTGTCAGGTCCCATGGATGCTGTGTTCTTGGCGTTGGAGAGTGTTTTTTTTACCTGTGCAGCCGTGATTACAGGAACTTTGCATTCTTCCGGTATAGAGATGGGCCCTCTAGGGGTGAGAGGGGGGTAAAGTTAGCACTGAACCTATCTGCCAGGATGTTGGCAATATCAGTTTGTTCTGTATATTTAGTGCCATTGTGCTGTAACTCAGAGCATGGATTAAGTTTTCAGCATTATATGGAAATGAAAAAAAGATGAAAGAGATTTTTTTTTAAATATGTATTAAGGGAATGGATGTATAATGGAAGAATGCACATCTGGTGAAGTGATAAAATGTATATTAAAAAAAGATGAACAAAAAGATATACAAACTGGAGGCCTATAAAGTTAGGGAATGCTGACTATAAGATGTTCATGAAAATACTAAAACAATATTAATGTAATAAAGAATTGTTATGAAAATGTATGCGTACAAGTTATGGTAAATGGATGGATGGGAAAAGTAAGTATTAAGAAAGGCATGAAATAAGGATGCCCAAAGAGAATGTGCTTATTTTGTACTGTAATAAATTCAGTAGTACAAGCATATATGAGTGAAATGAAGGAGGCAAAATGGGAGATGGAAAGAAATGTTATATTACCGATATGTATGACACATACAGATTATTTAGTTCTAATAGCAAAAAGGGATAGATTAAAGAAGTTGTAATATAGATCAAAAAGCTGTTAAAAAGTGGGCTGCAGTTAAACAAAATAAAGTGTACGGGTTAGGTGGGATAAAAAATAAATTGAATAGATTTCACAAAAAATATATATATATATATATTGTAGTGACATTTGATGAGTATGAAATATTAATAAGCCAATAAAGAGAGATACCAGAACAAATAAAAAATTATTACCTTGGTAGAAATGTTTTTATCATTTCAGAAAAAGACATATATGGTGAATGCTTATCTATTAGGGCGAAAGTATATTTAAGGTCACTATATACGTTTCCCAACCAAATGGGAAAACGAGAGAGTTATTAGAGATTGTTTATCCTCATTTGGGGCCCGAGGCTGAACCAGGGGAGAAGGATAATTTATAATGAAGAAGAAGAAGGTTTGTGTTTAAAAAATGCAGTGGTGTATTTAGCTTCTGTGCATTTATGAGGAAGGTAAAAGAAAGAGAACAGGAATAAGAGGTCAGATGTTATAAGAAAAGAATAAAAATGTACGGGAATAAAAAAGGAAAAGAAAGGAAGAATATCAGACTGGATGAAAAAATATGAGAATAAAATGAAATTATGGAAGTTAAAAGTAAGTAAAAAAAACAAAAGTAACTTTATTGTCATTCAGACCATACACAAAAATGCACAGCCAAATGAAATTATGTTTCTCCAAGCTCATGTACAACAGAAACACAGAAACAAACACACATACACAACAGTGACAACAACAGTGACTGAGTCCACCGAGGTGCAGAATGCATCAAAGCCTTCTCAACCATGCACGTTTTCGTGGACTACAGCATTCCCTCCAACCACACCTCCGCCATCTCCTTCTCCGACTCCAGTGACATCTCTAGTCCAGTCTGGTCCTTCCAATACCACAGACCAAAAACCAACTCAAAAACAACTGGCATACAAAGTCAGGTCATCACTACTACCAGCATACAGTGCAACTATACCCAAAGGCCCGAACAGCCATAACCAGTCCAACAATCTTTCCACCATCCTCACCATCCATACCATCACCAGTTCTATCTCTGACACCACCAGCAGCATCCCAAATCCAATCCAATTTCCTCCAACCCAATGTATTTAATCCAGGCCTTACAAATCAATGTGGTAGACAAAAATCTAGCTTCTGCCAT
>NC_056741.1:61443849-61493849 GCF_019279795.1 Protopterus annectens | reverse complement strand
CAAGTTAAGCAGATGGGACCTCAGTTTAACGTCTCATGTGAGGGGCTGCACACTCTGGAGTGCAACAACCCTTATGCATCACTGCAATGTCAGTACTGGAAAATTAATCCAAGTACCTAGTTCAGGAACAGAACCCACAATGTTCTGATCTTCTAGTGTATTTCATTAACTGCATTAGTAAGGGTTTGGTACTTCATAGAAAGACAGGCTGTTAACCACGTCTTACAGGTTGAACACCGTACACCGCACATTAGCATAGATGAAGTCGTAGAAGTAAAACCACAGTGTAAGTAAGAAACTACTCCTCTAAAGAAGATGTTTTAATTACTACAACACGTTGTGTGTGTTTGTGTGTGTGCGTGTGTGTTCGTGTGTGTGTGTGTTCGTGTGTGTGTGTGTGTTTGTGTGTATGTGTGTGTGTGTGTGTGTGTGTGTGTGTGTGTGTATGTGTGTATGTGTGTGTGTCTGTCTGTATGTGTGTGTGTGTGTGTGTGTGTGTGTGTGTGTGTGTGTGTGTGTGTGTGTGTGTGTCTGTATGTGTGTGTGTGTGTGTGTGTGTGTGTGTGTGTGTGTGTGTGTGTGTGTGTGTCTGTGTGTGTGTGTGTGTGTGTGTGTGTGTGTGCGTGTGTGTGTGTGTGTGTGTGTGTGTGTGTGTGTGTGTGTGTGTGTGTGTGTGTGTGTGTATGTGTGTGTGTGTGTGTGTGTGTATGTGTGTGTGTGTGTGTGTGTGTGTGTGTGTGTGTGTGTGTGTGTGTGTGTGTGTGTGTGTATGTGTGTGTCTGTGTGTGTAAACCACTGTCCACTATCTACCATGATAAATGATGGTATTTTGTGGGTGTGGCTATGTAGAAAAACAAAGTAAACAAACTAAAAATCAAGGAGCATGCTATTATCTTCATGTTTTTATTATTATTATTATTTTTTTTTGTTTTGCAAAAATTACTTCCAACTTTTAATATTAGGAGTACACTTGTAACTGAAATTAATTGCTAAACAAAAATGCTTCAGAAAGTGAAGAGTACATTTTACATGACCTAGCTGCGGTGGTGGTGCTGCAGTAGCGTTGTCGTCTCACAGTAAGATGTTGTCCTGTTCGATTCTTAGCTAAAGCGTCTTCTGTGTGGAGACATGCGTGAAGGTTGTGCATCAGGGATGGCAACTCGGTACGTAAAAATCTACTGCCAATCATTAGCAGACCGGAGTTCCACTGTGGCGACCGCTAACAGGGAAAAGCCGAAAGATACAACAACAACAACATTTTACATGACCTAATAGCATGCTTGTAAAATGTGAAATACATATCACCACCTTTACTAGTGACCTTTTTCATAAAGAATGAGTTCAGATCACAGTTTGTGACACTTTACTTTTGGGACCCATACAGTTGCTCACCTCTTAGCTGCTGAAATCCAAGAACTTGTAGCCAGGAGCTTGAGTGGCTATTGCCCTGATTGCCCACCTAGCCGAACAGCTGTTCGAACTTGAACACGAGTTCAGGGACACAGCTGCCACAATAGTCACAGGCAATGAAGCTGTTGTCATGAACTAGAAAGTGGGTCAGGGAAATGCAGAGGGGCTCTTTAGGTTTAGGGAGAGGAGGGGGATTTTAAATTTATGCAGTGACCTGGAGTTGGCTCAGAGTTATGGTTAAGGAGGGAAGGGGGATTTTAGGGTTAAGGAATGATTGCAATTGGACTCAGAGTTAGGCTTAGTGAGGAGAGCAGGATTTTAAATTTAGGGAGAGATCAGACGTTGTTTTGGGGGTTAAGGTCTGGGTTTTGAAGGAATAGTTAGTTTAGTGCTACTTCACAAGAATTAAGTGGTGAGAATAAGGGCACTTGTCAACATGAATGAATGGCAGCAGGAAGTGTGTCACGAGCTAATGGTACAGGTGCACTTGTAGTCGACATTTTACTGTCTTTGCATTTATGGCATTTTAGAATTCATATATTCTGATTAGGGGAGGAATTTGAATAAGAGTCTACTAATACCAAGTAATGCTGACCATTCCATTCCAAAATGTCTACAGCTACTGTCGACCAAGGTAGTTCAGGAATCTGGTTTAGCTGAAGTGGTTCTTTCTGTTGATGTGGCTTAGTACTGTTACATGTAGAACAAGATGAAAGTACTCCGTCAATATCCTTTGACAAAGAGGGCCAAAATACTAGTCGTCTTGCCCTCCTTTTGGTAGAATCAACTCCTATGTGGTCTTGATGCAAAATGGTAATATACTGCTGTTGTAAGGATTTTGGAACAATCACTTTTGGACCTTTATGATGATACCATTATCAAACGAAATCTCATCTTTGTAAGGAAAATAAGGTTGCAGGTCATGAGGTAAACAAGATTTGATGGCAATCCTCGACTGATAAAGTATTGGATCAGAGGCTGTATGACTTCTAAGGTCATCAAGATGAGTGGAAGAAAAATGTCTCACTTCCGTGACTTCAAAATCAAGTTTCTCAATTACATGCTGTTCAGTGGTATTTCTGGGTGATCCGGACAATGTATCAGCAAGATAAAGAAGTTTGCCTCTTGTGTAGACAAGATTGAAATTATACTTTTGTAATTTCAACATCATGCGTTGCAATCTGGAAAGAACTGCATGCATAGGCTTTCTCAAAATAGTGACTAGAGGTTGGTTATCTGCTTCAATCTGGATAGGTCTACCATAAATATAATCATTGAACTTTGAACATGCAAACACAATTGTCAAGAGTTCTTTCTCTAGCTGGGCAAACTTTATCTTGGTTTGGATTAGAGTTCTGGGAATATAGGCTACTGGTCTACTCTCTTGAAGAATGACTACACCAAGACCAAACTTTGAAGCATTACAAGAAAAAGTTACTGGTTTGTGAACATCATAGTACCTGAGAGTTGGTCGACTGGCAATTCTCTGTTTCAGGACTTCAAATGCTCTTTAGTGTTGTTCTAATCAAGACCAGGATACATCTTTATGTGTCAGCTCTCTGAGCGGAGCTGATAGTTGGTTCAAGTCTGACATGAACTTGCCAAGGTAGTTAACCATGCCTAGAAAATGTTGTAGGGCTTGAACATTGTCTGGAGCTGGCATCTCGAGAAATGCTGTTTGCTTGGAAGGATCTGGTCATAAGCCTGAACTGGTAAACAAATAACCAACATAAGTAACTTCTCTTAACCTCAACTTGCACTTCAGCTTAAGATTCACTTCACATGCTCTTTCCAGAACTGTCTTGAGGTTTCTGTCACACTCAGCGTCACCATTACCTCTTACTAGAATATTATCTATTATAATAGCACACAGATAACCAGAAAAACTTTGTTCCATGGCATGCTGGAAGGCTTTACTGGCAGTATTTATCTCAAATGGCATTCTCAAAAATATGTACCTCCCAAAAAGAGTACTGAAAGTGGTTAGCAATGAGGAATTTCGGTCAAGGAAAATTTGCCAAAATGAACTCTTTGCATCCAAAACAGAAAAAAAAACTGGCTTTTGCCATAAGAGCAGCCGCTTCTTTGATTGTACGTATTGGATGATGAGGTATTTTCAGTGCTTTGTTCAAATGTCGTGGATCAATACATATTCTGATATCATCTGAGCTTTTCTTATGAACTACCACCATGGAAGATACCCATTCAGTTGGTTCATCAACTGGACAAATCACACCTTGCTGCATCATTTTATCTAACTTAGCTTTGATTCTGTTTTATAGCTACTAGAACTTTCCAGGCTGGTCAGACAACTGGGCTGACTACAGGGTTTAACTTTATGGAGTACACAACTGGGAGTTAGCCTAGCTTGTTTTCAAAAAGATCAGCATGGGTAGAGAAAATAGACTGGACAAAATTGGAACAGTTGAATTTCTTCACCAGCATAAGCACCACATTCTGCACACTTTGTCAAATCAAGTTTCTCACCAGTACATACTATAGCAAATGTTTCTGCTGATATAACATTGCACTTTGAACCTGTGTCACCTTTGAGCTGTATGGGTCTCCCATTTATCCAAAGAGTACAAAATGCTTCATTCTTTTCCCATAAACTGACCGCATTGACTGTTTCATTAAGCACTGACACACCATCAAAATTAAAAGTAGGGTCACAGCTTTCTAATTGACCAACTTGTCTCTTTGAATGTTCTCTTTTAATAAAAGAATGTGCCTCTTTTGATTTACAAAATCTTTGGAAATTATTCCACTTTTTACATCTGTGGCACTGCTGACCAAAAGCTAAGCACTTTCCTCTTTTAGACACATGATAACCACCACAATTGTGACAGTTGACTATGAGGCTAGGTGAGGGAACCTGCTTTGAATTTGCTGACTCACCCTTGTGCTTCACTGAGATTGTGTGTGCTCTGGAATTTGCTAGAAAGCTACGAGGTTTACCAGGGACTGTTACAGGGTTCACAGTTGCTGCCATGTAATTGGGACTGTTTCTTTTAACCACATTCTGCATACTATCAACATTATCACTAGAAAATACTAGAAACATGCATTTCTCATTTCTAAGCATAGCTGTGTGCTTTTCTGTGAGCTCATAAATTTGACAAATCTCAATGGCCTTATTCAAATCACTGTCATGAAGCAAAATCTTTTGTGAAATATGCTTTGAAATGGCTATATTTTGCAAATTAACTGTACTGTAATATACACAAACTTGCGAACACTCTGTATACTTCAGATATCTTGAACAGCTTTAATTAATGTGAAAAAATAGCACATAGCTAAAAAATGCGGTTGTTTTCCTTGTTTTATACATTTTATTTGATTTGGATATTATTTCTAACATTTTCGTAACTATTCTGAATATATTTATCAATATGTCACAGTTTCGGACATTTCGTTAAAATAGAAATTTGTTTTGAGCATTCTGACTGCTTCGTTTTATATTGTTCGAGTAAGAAATAATTTAAGCAAGTTTTAGAACCTGGAATTTGTTTCTAACCAGTTTTGCGAGTTGTATGTGCATTAGGGACAGGGTTGCCAAATTTCCGACTGGCCAGGTAGGGACTAAAAAAAAAAAAAGGTCTTCCACGTCTTTATCGTTCTGCATTAAACAGAAGTAGCTCTGTGTTTATTTATTTTTTTATTGGCCCGTATGCCGGTATACGGGCCAATCAAAAAAAAAAAAAAAAAAAAAACAGAGCGGAGGCTGCCCGGGATTTAAACCGGCAGGGCGGGATTCGAGATCAGGCTGCTGATCTCGGGACAGTCCCACCCAAATAGGGATGTCTGGCAACCCTGATTAGGGATGATACATTCCTCTATATTCCTCCAACATTAACTGAATGCCTTCTGGTCCTGATTCTGGATCCCATTCTGACACCATGTCACTTGTCCTATGTTATGATTCTAGATGAACAGGTGGGGTAGTTTGTATGGTTTAGTATATAGAAACACATCAGGATGGATAGCAACAACACAAAATATAAACAAACTGATTAACTGACAGACCATCACATACATGCATGCTTACATCTCAACAGCTCCCTACAAAATGGCTGTCAGGCTCGCATGTGCTCAGTATTTATACACGTGCAAGCCCATGGAAAGCTACTTAAAGGTAGACATACATACTGATCTACAGTAATTATGTTTCCAGTATAACGTGGTTAAGATGGAGAAAGTGAATGAATACTTAACAGCAATGGATTGTAGTACTTGTGATGTTCAGAGGCCTTGAAGAGGTAACATGCAAAACTTAGCTTGCACTGCATTTAAGGAAAACTCAGAATAAAAGCATCTACACAAGGCAGCACATCTATTTAGTAAGCTGTATGATTAATACAGGCTGCAACAAAAAATCTGACAACCTATTAGGGAGTAGTGGAGTCAGGTACTGAAGCCTGAATTGTTCCTGCAAAGTCATACTTTTTGATACTGTTTTCATCGGGTCATAGGTAGGTACTTGGCTATCGGCCCTAGGGCCTACGTAAGCCTAGCCAACAAGGTACCCTGGCTTACGCCACCCAAGAAAGTTATTTTCCTGTGCCACTGTAGAGCAGAGACACAGAAGTGATCCCCGGGGTGTATTTCCTATTTCCCATCCACTCATCAAGATTTTTCTTGGAGTGCTAATGAGGAACTTTGCTTGACATAGATGGGTAGCTTGTTTCAGAGTATGGGAAGTCTCTGAGACAGGACTCTATCCCTCCAGCATGTCCTGTTTATTGTGGTGACAAGGTTTAGGTCCCTAGAGCATGTAGCTCAGATGGATTGGGATTTCTTTAGGTGTAGCATGTCCAACAGCTCTGGTTTGACATAGCTTTATATGTTAGGCAGAGATCACCTCGGAGTAGGTGATATGCTACAGAGTAAGGCTGGTGTTTTTTGAGACGGTCATTGTAGGGCATCTGTTTGAGGCTAGTAATCCTTTTTGTGAGGTACTTCTGCAGCCTTTCCAGCTGCTGCAGATGTCTTGTGAGGTACATTCCAAAAGGGGCATTGTACTCTATAATGGGTCTAATGAGTGTCGAGTAGAGGGGAACAATGACCTCTTTATTCTTGGATGAGAACCCTTTTATGATGGTGGTATTCCACTTGTCACTGATTTGAGATCAGATTTGGAGTGTGCAACTTTTACACTGTGAGTTCTGTCAGTGAGCCACTTGGCAACCCATCTTGTGACGTAGGGATTTATGTCTAGTTTATTGAGTTTAGCTATAATTCCAGAATGGGGGATGGTGTCAAAAGCCTTGGCGAGGTCAATATATGCTGTGTGAACCACCTTACTCTCATCTACGGCTTTCGTGACTGCCTCAAAGAAGTCAATCAGGTTCAGGAGGCATGATCTCCCTTTCACAAACCCGAACTGGGTGGGATCCAGAGTTTGGAGGTTACCAATGTCTCTGTCTATGAGTTCCATGGCCTTGCAGACCAGGCTTGTCATGCTAATTGGGCGATAGTTCCTGGGATCAGTGGTGGCTCCTCCTTTGTGGAGAGGGATAACTGTTACTGTAAGCCATTCAGTGGGCACAAAGCCTGATGTGAGGCTATGACTGAACATAGTGCTTTTGTGGGGCGCCAGTTCCTTCTGAAGTTCGTGTAAAATGCAGCCTGGGATGTTGTCCAGTGCCATGGATGCTGTGCTTTTGGCTTTAGAGAGTGCAGCTTTTACCTGCGTAGTTGTGATTATAGGGACTCTGCATTCTTCCTGTATAGATATGGGCCCTTTAGGGGGTGACGGGGGGGGGTAAAGTTAGCACTGAACCTATCTGCCAGGATGTTGGCAATATCAGTTGGTTTTGTAATTTTCTTGCCTTTGTGCTGTAACTCGGAGCAGATCTGGGTGTTGCCATTGAGATTCTTGACATAGCTATAGAATGCTTTGTAGCTGTGCTTAGAATCAGCGGTGATTTTGTTTTCGTAGCTAGCATTGGAGGATCTTACAAGGGATCTCAGCTTCTTACTGAGGCTGACTAGGAAGCTCTTCCACTCATGGGATTTTGCTCTCTTTTGCAACAATTTCTTCCTTCTGTTGTACAGTTTGTTTATGGCAGGAGACCACCAGATTGGCTTCCTTTTTTTGGAGGACAGCATCTTGGTTCTGTTTGGGATAGCACGATCCATGCACTTGTGTAAGTGCTTATAGAGTGCATTTGTGTAGGATTCAACAGTCGTAACTGCATTGTCCATCTGCATGGGTGTCATGACGTTCACCACTTCTGTCTTAAGAAGCATGAAGTTGGCTTTGGAGAATTTTTTTTATTGTGGTTTCCTTAATGGGGGTGGGGGCGGGATGTGGATATCAAGGGTGATTAGCTTATGGTCGGATTGGACCAACGAGGAGTTGACTTCAGTTGTGGAACATGGTCACTCATGTTGGTAATGACTAGGTCTAGAATATTGTTGCCCCTGGTGGGGGTGTGGATAAGTTGATCTAGTGCACTGGAGTTTATGAATTCCAAAAAGTGTTGTGTTCAGGAGTTGGTACATGAGCAGTTTTCCCAATTAATGGTGGGGTAGTTGAAATCGCCCATTATTAGGTTGTATTATTGAACCCTAATATTTTCCAGTACATCAAGAAAAGAGGAGTGGTAATCCTGGGGCATGGTGGGGGATCTGTAGCAAGCTACAATTTGGATTGCAGTTTTGCCCAGAGTTAGTTTCACTTGGATAACCTCAGATGCATTATGCTGAGCAACTAGCATGGAGGTGTGGATATCCTTAATGAACATGGATACACCTCCGCCTTTGGTGTTCCAGTCCAGTTTACATGGCCAAAAAGTGTGGTATGAGTTATAGCCTGGAAGTGTAGGGGTGCTGTCTGGAGCTTTGAACCAGGTCTCAGTCACTGCACAGATACCAATGTTCTCCATTTTAAGGAGTGCCTCAAGTGAGTGCATTTTGCGATTTAGACGTCTAGCATTGAGTAGCATTATCCTCAGTTTTTGCTTGCCTGTTCCTGTTACAGTGGTGAATTTGTCATTTGAACCTTGCCTAAAAAAGGCACTATAGGGGCGGCAAGAGCCTTAACCCTTATCCGGAATCCCAGGGGTGACAGGTGCAGGCTATCTCTGGCAAAGCATCATGGTCTGCTGACTCAGACCGAAGCACAAAAGGAGGGGGAGTATCTATATTCATCTACACCTCGAGGTTAGTGGCACTGCACAAAGCATTGGAAACCATTCATGTGCAACTAACAGTGGGCAAAACTGCCTTTCAGTTTGTAGCCTGCTACAGAACACCCTCCCTATTACAGGAACCCTACTTGGCATTCCTGAGAACACTGGAGAATATGAAGGTCTCTCCAATCACTATATTATTGGGTGACTTCAACTACCCAAACATTGACTGGGAAAACTACTCAAGTCCAAACACCCTCGCCCAACGGTTGCTTGAATTTATAAACTCTAACGCAATGGAAACTGGTCACCACTCCCACAAGAGGGAACAACATATTGGACCTGGTCATCACCAACATGGGGACTCTATGTTCCACACCAGAGGTAAACCCCTCATTGGTAAGATCAGACCATAAGCAAATTTCCCTGGACATCCATATCCCATCCCCACCCCCAGCCAAGGAAATCACTGTAAAGAATTTCTCCAAAGCCAACTTTGCACTTCTCAAGACTGAGGTGGAATCCTTCAAAGCCCCTGGGCCAGAGGATAATACAGCCCAATCCACAGAATCCTTTACAAATGCATTCTATGAGCACCTGCAGGAATGCATGGATTGTGCTATCCCAAATAAAACCAAGACTCACTCCTCCAAAAACAGGAGACCGGTCTGGTGGACCCCGGCCATAAATAAGCTATACAACAGAAGGAGAAAGCTACTACATGACAGAGCAAAATCCCAAAAAGGGAAGGCATCTCTGATCAGTATTAGCAAGAAATTTCGATCCCTCATAAAATCATCAAAGGCCAGTTTTGAAAGAAAAATTGCCCTAGACACTAAAGATAATCACAAGGCCTTCTTTAGTTATGTCAGAAACATGGGCGGAAACTCCCAGATATGCTCTGAATTGTTGCACAACAGTACAAAATATACCGAACCTACAGACATAGCCAACATCCTGGCAGACAGATTCAGTGCAAACTTCTCCCCCCTCAAAGGAGCAAATGCCTATCCCAACTGAATGTAACCTCCCTGACATCACAGATGCACAGGTGAAAGCTGCCCTCTCCAAAACAAAAAACACAACAACTATGGGACCAGACGGTGTCCCAGGCTGTGTCTTACACGAGCTCCAAGAAGAACTGAACCCTCACATTAAGTCACTGTTCAAACTTAGCCTTACTACAGGATATGTACCCAAAGAATGGCGTACAGCTACAGTGGTCCCACTCCACAAGGGTGGTGCCACAATGGACCCCAGAAACTATCGCCCCATAAGCCTGACTAGTCTGGTCTGTAAAGCTATGGAGCGTATTATCATGGAACTCATAAACAAAGACATTGGGAGCCTCCAGACACTGGACCCTACCCAATTTGGCTTTGTTAAGGGCAGATCTTGCCTCTTAAACCTAGTTGGTTTCTTTGAAACAGTTACCAAAGCCATAGATGAGGGCAAGGTAGTCCACACAGCCTACCTGGACCTCGCAAAAGCCTTCAACACAATACCCCACTCGGGCATCATAAATAAGCTTACCAGCTTAAATATCAACCCCTATATCACAAGATGGGTTGCAAACTGGCTCAGAGATAGAACCCACATGGTCAGAATCACAGGTGCCATGTCTGAATCCAAACCAGTTACAAGTGGCGTCCCACAGGGCTCAGTTCTGGGACCTCTCTTGTTTGGTATATACTTCTCTGAGGTTCAGGCTAACACGGGAGGATTATGGCTGACAAAGTTCGCAGATGACTGCAAACTGGGGGCCATAATCGAATCTCCAGCTGACACAAGCATCCTCCAAAAGGGTCTCACAGAGACGGATGCTTGGTGCCAGAACCACAGCCTCAAGCTAAATGCTAAAAAGTGCATAGTCATCCCTTTTGGGAAAAACAAGGTGCCCACAAATTACCACATAGGTGGTAATCCATTAAGTACGGAAGAAGTAATTAGAGATTTGGGGACCAACGTAGATAGTAATCTCTCCTTTGATAATCACATTGCCAAAGTAGTTAGAAAGACCTTCTATATAGCCCACCTTATCACGAAAGGGTTCGCATCTAGATCAAGAGAGGTCATTGTGCCCCTCTACTCGTCACTCATCAGGCCCATAATTAAATACAATGCCCCTTTTGGGATGTACCTTACCCGACACCTGCAGCAACTGGAGAGACCCCAAAAGTACCTCACCAAGAGGATCATGGGCTACAAACAGATGTCCTATGCAGCTCGACTAAAGAAACTCCAGCTCTAATCAGCTGCTTACTGCCTACTCAGAGGCGATCTATGCCTGACGTACAAAGCCATGTCAAACCCAGAATTAATGGACATGCCCCACCTCAAAAAATCCAAGTCCCTTAGAGCTACACGCTCCAGGGACCTAAACCTCAGCACAAAAATAAATAGGACATGCTGGAGGGACAGATTCATTTCCCAGAGGCTCCCCTCACTCTGGAATAGAATCCCAATTCATGTTAGACATAGCCCCTCGCTGGCCCTCTTCAAGCAAAATTTGGATGCGTGGATGGGAAATCGCAAATTCACCCCTGGGATTTCTCCTGTGTCCCTGCTAGACAGAGGCACAGTAAACTAATCTTAAAAGGGTACCTTCTGTGACCTACTTTACAAAGGCACAGTAAACTAATCTAAAAGGGAGGCGAAAGCCAAACACACTCTGGCTAGGCTTATAAATGCCCTAGGGCAGATAGCCTAGTATCTACCTATGAACCTATGAACCTATGTCATCCCAAGCAGACAGATACTGGATCCCCTTAGAATGACACCAGAAGCTTAGCCAATTATTGAAATCAATCATTTTGTCCTTGTACTGCGGTATCATTCTGGATGATGGCAGAAGGCTACTCAGGGCTAGGGTCATACCTGCCTGGGCTACAAGATCGGAGAGCTCTTCCATGTCTCTTTTCATGTTTCAAAATCTTCTAGTGGTTCTGCCAATAACCATGAAGAACTCAGTATGCCTGCATGTATGGGATGCAGTGGTACTAAAATATAAATACTAGCATATTTCCATAGTAAGTGGACTGTCTATGCATGTGGAAGCCAATGCTTTACCCAGGCTTGTAGAAAGAATTCATAATTAATGTGATCTTTCATTATCCATCAGAACAGAAGCACTGTAAATATAACGGTGGTATGATCACAGTATGCCTGTTTGCAGACATCATGGGTATGCCTGTCAGATCCTCCCTTTTCTGTCTGTGTCTTAGCAAGTGTAAGTAAGTGATGTCAGTGGCTCAACAGTTACTGCACTAGCCTTTGATATTGGTTGTAGATTCTATTCCCACCACAGGTGATTAGGTGTATTTTCCATTATTAACACTGCAGTGCAGCCTAAGGGAGATTCTGCACTCCTAAATGTATCATCCTTTGGATGTGGTGTTAAATCAAGTTCCCATGTACCTGAACTGGTGGCAGGTCGGCTGGCTGTAAAAAATCAATATGATGTTTCTTCTGATGCTGGACAGATTTAGCTGTAGTTTCCTTATTCTGGAGACTTCACATGCTCTTGGAGATGAAGATTCCTGACCAGGAATACATGATGACTTGGTGTGTCTAAGTGTTGAGTGGGAGAACTGTTCTGCAGGGAGGAAATACATCAATTTAATCTAGTCTGTTTTTTTCAAGTATAGATGCAATTTTCCTGAGCATTGTGCGCCTCTGCATACTCTGCACATTTCACTCATCACCTTCCTTGTTATTGTGTTTTGTCAAAATGTTTAAGCACTTTACCAGCCAGCATCTTGCAGTGAAAATCCCCCCAAATCTGGATTGATTGTATAAACAAATGGGCAGTAGAAAGTGTGAGTTCCTCAGCTAACACTTTTCAACAGTATCTTCCTGTTAAACAAAGAAAGTTCCATCAATATTTTAATAGTATTTATATTTTAAACATGTTAAAATTAATGGGGCAATTTATTTATAATAGTTCAGAGAAAGATATAAGTGTTGCCTACATTCTTTCTGATATTTTGAAGAAATAATTGGCTATAACACATTTTGTGCTAACAAAGACTGCCATCTTATGAGTTTCATTTCTTGAGAAATTCAGTATAATCACTTTCTATAAGCACCAAAATATCTCCCTTTAAAATTATCCCTAAACTTTTTTTTTTTGCAAGGGACAAAGGGACATTTTTGGGTATGAAGGTGTCTCTCCATCTATGTTTAGAACAAAGCTACTGCTGTCCCATGCCCTCTTTACTGTATAGTAATAGGTGGCCAACACCACAACATGGCAATTACAAATTCATGCTTTAGCCCTCTACATGGGAGTCATTATGGGCACATTTGCTCCTCTGAGTATAATATCTTTCTCTTGGAGCCATATTACCCATTCTGAAAATCTTATTAAGTCTGCAAAGTATTTCTGTGTCATTTAGGATGTTTCATTGTTGATTCTGCAGGCATAGATCTTGCACAACAGTTTTACACAAAAAAGACATTTCCAGCATTCATTTCTCTATTCTATATCATTATGCTAATGTTTTCTTGATATATTCATGAAATTCTATTCCTGTAAAAATATTTAAGCTACTTATGTGCATAAAACATTTTGAATCAGACATTATGTCTCCTGGAAATGCACACAGATTTTAAAGAAGTCCAAAATGTAATAACACTCAGAGTAGGACAGTATAAGATCCTAAGGATTATATATTTCATCTAATAGAAATGATGAAGGAAGTGGTATTTGTCGTTTACCCTTCCCAATACAGTGCTATCTTTTGTAGAAAGCTCTTATACAGACACTTCTGGCAAAACTGCAGCCATAAAATCAACAATTATTAAGCAAAGCATTGAAATTATTGTTTAGCACACAGTTCTGCCATACCAGAAGTTAAACATCTCCTGAGGATCTAAAGAAACTAAAAGCACTTCACTGATGGCATTTGAGTAATTACAAGAGACTGGATTATGCAAAGTTTTCACTCAGATTCATCCAATAATGCTGCCAATAAAGATGACCCACTGAAAATGTATTTTGTACGTGTGTGTGTGTGTGTGTGTGTGTGTGTGTGTGTGTGTGTGTGTGTGTGTGTGTGTGTGTGTGTTTTCTATCTCTATCCATTTATCTACCTGTATGACAGTCATGGATATCTTGACTGTGTGTTGTGTGCATATGGCCAACAGCTGTTTATTTACTTGCATATGATTGACTAAGCAGCTGATTGACATGTTTGTGAGATTGCACAATTCTCAAAGTTGGGGAATATGCTGACCCACAGGTGTGCAGTCCTGCATGTAAGTGCATTACTTCAATTGTAATCTGCAAGTTATCTGATATACTAGTAGTTATGCATTTTAAACTGTGCTTTATTATTTAATAGTCATCATGTATTGTAAACTGTACTAGATTGTTGTATTACCGATGGTAGTTGGGCTGGTATAAAATGCCTGTTTGAATGCTGTTATGAGCCTTCAGTCGCTGGACAATTGCCTAATGCAGCAGACTTGGTCTTGCAGTACTGTACTTTCACCTAGAAACCGTCTTGCAGTATACATTATGTTTTATGGACATTGTTCAATTTCTCTAAGATCTTTACAAACTGCAATGAATCTTCAGCTGTTAGTCGGATGTTTAATGCAGTAGAATTGTGTTACAGTAATGCATTGGAAACTAAACTAATGGCTTGCTTTTAAACTGTATTTATTGCTGTAGACTGCATGGCCGGTAATTAGCTAGCACTGTGTATTTTACCCTGCTGTAGTTCATAGTAGATCAGGAGGCTAGCGGGTCACACTGTGTGCTAGTTATTTGCAGCCAGAACAACTAATATTTCCGCCCCTATTAGTGTGCTTGAGAGTTCACTAACTACACCTACTGCCCCCATTCACCAGGCTTTTGTCTATCCACAATCAGATATAGCCCCTTAATAACGTCTCCCTGCTGTCATTTACCAACTGTTATAAAGCTTTTTTTACTGTTTCACTGCATTTATGTACTGTTTTATACTGTTTTAACTGTATTTTTCATTGCTAGTTACTGTTTCATTACTCTGATTGCATGTTTACTGAATTACTTAACTGTAAACTGCTTTTTCATACTGAGAGTTGTATTTTCTGTTTGTGAGTGCTCTATCCATGCTTTTCTCTGCATTTTTGATTTTTTGAGGTTTCTGTGTTCTAGACAGGTATCATATAACTGATTTGTTCGTAGTTAAAATCATCCTCTAGAGTCTCCTTGCTCCTTTATCTGTGTAAAACTTTCATTTAGTGGCTACATCTAGTAGCTGTGATAGTTTCTCATCCCCCCACCCCCATTGTTGTCTTGTTCTTGTACTTGGTGGCTTTGCAGTTGCCTGCCCATACTGTATATTTGATCTGGGACACTCCTCCCAGTCTAGTGTCATTAGTTCATGCTACCTAGCAGAGAGAGAACATTTGTGAAGGCCAACCCACATAGATTCTTAACCTTGAATTAACTTCTGTTCCAGCTTTCTCCTTTTCCACTTTCCTAAAAAAAAAATCTAAGCTTGTTTCCCCCCTTTCCTGTAACGAGTCTAGTCCAGATACAGATTTGCTGTATCCAGGACTGTTTAAGCTCCTGAAGCCTTTCTGTGTTGGAGGGAAGCCTGCTAGCTTATCAGTGGGAGTGGTAACCACTAGGTAACCTATCTACCACATAAGGAGTGGTTCGGACCCAGAAATTGTAGTTATTGGCCATTTGGGAAGCTTTTCCATCTCTCTCAACTTTCTGATTTAAAAGTCAGCATTTGCACTTGTTTCCCCACTTTCCTTTAACTATAGTCCAGGTACAGATTTGCTGTATCCAGGACTGTTTGTAAGCTCCTGAGCCCCCCCTCCCCAAGTCTTTCTCTGATGGAGGGAAGCCTTCTAGCTTATCAGTGGGAGAAGTAAGCACTGGATAACCTATCTACCACACACGGAGTGGCTTCTGGGCCCAGAAATTGTAGTTATTGGCTGTTTGGGCAGTTTGTCCATCTCTCTCAACTTTCTGATTTAAAAGCCCACATTTGCACTTGTATCCCTCCTTTCCTGTAACCAGTCTGGTCCAGATACAGATTTGCTTTATCCAGGACTGTATGTAAGCTCCTGAGCCCCCAAGCTTTTCTGTGTTGGAGGGAAGCCTTCTAGCTTATCAGTGGGAGTGGTAAGCACTAGGTAGCCTATCTACCACAAGAGGAATGGTTCCTGGCCCAGAAATTGTAGTTTATTGGCCATTTGGGCAGTTTTTCCATCTCTTTCAACTTTCTGGTTTAAAAGCCGCATTTGCTCTTGTTTCCCACCTTTCCTGTAACTAGTCTAGTCCAGATACAGACTTGCTGCATCCAGGACTGTTTGAAAGTTTCTGAGCGGTGCCAGAGACTTCTCTTCAAATTTACCCTTAGATCTACTAGTTCTCTCCCCTACTGCACTTATACTAGCTTATTAGTCTTGCACTTTACCAGACTTCTTGTAGCAATTATTGTAGCACACAAGTGCTACCAGCACTAAACTTTCTACACGGAAATAGATCTAGTACTTATTACCAATGCCCACCTCATCAGGCATGTCTAAAGGTCAGTTCCCTGTGCTTTCTCCTATTAACCTGTTGAACTTGGGCATCCTGAGGCAATGTAGCAACTGCCTCATGTACACCGACAATCCTCTCATCTTACCTTCCAACACTCAGACTTGTGAGAGATGCACTTATATATCCAAAGTGGAAGCCATGCAATCTCCAGCCAAGACTGGAATAGCTGGTCAAGAGGAGAAGGTCAACACTTGCACCACACCACATGGAACATATAGCCCTCCAGAACACACACCAGCACTGCCTTCTCATAAAAAAACAAACCACACATCCACCTTCATGGAGGCTGTCAATAAAAATCTACGCAAGCAGCCACAACACAACACTAATCACGAGACACATAACTCTCGTAAACAGTGTGCCACTCAACCAAAGCCCCTAAGGCAAAACAGCATGCCCAACAAACTAGTCATAGGTGACTTGATAGTGAGGCACACTGATGTCCCACTCACTAGGATGAATAAGGAGAAAGTAACAGTCAGCTGCCTGTCAGATGCCAGGATCTGACACATAATGAATGCACTCAGGTCGCTCAACAACAGGTACAAATATGACTGTCATTGTACATGTGGGTGTGAATGACCTGAGACATACCTCTCTGGACTATATGAAAAGAGACATGGAGGAGCTCTCAGATTATGTAGCCAGCTCCTCCCTGGTTAGATCTAACCACAAACTAATCACCTTGGAAATCCACATCCCTCCCACCCCCCCCAGCAAAGGTAACCACCATGAAAAACGTCTCCAAAGCTAGCTTTGGGATCCTAAAAACTGAGGTGGCTAACTTCACAGCACCCATGCAAATAGAGAATAGTTGCATGACTGCAGAATCATACACCAATGCACTGTAAGAACACATACACAAATGCATGGCTCTCACCATACCCAATAGAACCAAGACACTCTCCTCCAAAAAAAGGAAGCCAATCTGGTGGTCCCCTGCCATAAACAAACTCTACAACAGAAGGAGGAAACTGATGCGGAATAAGGTGAAGTCCCAAGACTGGAAAAACTTCCTTATCTGCCTCAACAAAAAGTTGAGATCCCTCATCAAATCCTGTAAAGCTAGGTATGAAAACAGAATTGCAGCAGATAGTAAAGACAACCACAATGCTTTCTATAGTTATGTAAAGAATCTCCACGGCAATACCTAGATTTGCTCTGAGCTACTGCACAATGGTACCTCTTATACCGAGCCAACAGATATTGCCAGATTCAGTGCCAACTTTACCCCCTCCCCCCAAAGGCCAATTAGAGTACCAGGCACCCAGTATTACTGCTGCACAGGTTAAAACAGCACTGTCCAAGACCAAGCATGCAGCTTCTATGGGACATGACAATATCCCTGGTTGTGTTCTACATGAACTACAGAGTGAACTGGCACCTCACCTGTGTGCACTGTTCAATCGCACCCTCACCTCAGGCTTTGTCCCTGCCGAATGGTGCACTGCTACAGTTATCCATCTCCACAAAGGAGGAGTGACTACAGACCCTGGGAACTATCACCCCATTAGCCTGATGAGTCTGATATGCAAAGCTATGGAAGGCATCATCATGGACCTAATAAACAAGGATATAGGGAATCTCCAAACTCTGGATCCCACACAGTTTGGTTTTGTGAAGGGTAGATCATTCATTCTCAACTTGGTCAACTTCTTTGAATCAGTCACAAGAGTGGTGGATGAAGGCAAGGTGGGTTCATACAGCCTTCCTTGATCTGGCCAAGGCTTTTGATACCATTCCCCACTCAGGAATCATAAAAAAACTTGCTAAGCTTTGCATCAACCCCTATATCACTAGGTGGGTTGCAAACTGGCTCACAGATAAAACTCACAGTGCGAAAATAGCTGACTCCAAGTCAGACTGCCAATTAGTCATGAGTGGAGTCCCACAGGGTTCAGTTCTAGGTCCTCTGCTGTTTGGTATCTACTTCTCTGAATTCCAGGCAAACATGAAGGGACTCTGGATGACAACGTTCACAGACGATTGCAAGTTGGGAGCTATTATTAACTCCCCAAGTGATGTTGATATCCTACAGAATGGCCTCACTGTGACCAATGTCTGGTGTCAGAACCATGGCCTTAAGCTCAATGTCAAAAATGTGTCACCATCCCCTTTGGGAAATACCTGGTTCCCATGAATTACGACAATGATGGTAGTCCACTGAGCACAGAAGATGTTATAAGAGATCTGGGAACACAGGTTGACAGCAACCTCTCTTTTGATCACTGCATTGCCACTGTGGTCAGAAAGTCCTTCTATGTGGCACATAGGTTAATAGGTTCATAGGTAGGTACTAGGCTATCTGCCCAAGGGCCTACGTAAGCCTAGCCAACAAGGTTTCCTGACTTACGCCACCCAAGAAAGTTATTTTCCTGTGCCACTGTCGAGCAGAGACACAGAAGTGATCCCCAGGGTGTATTTCCTATTTCCCATCCACTCATCAAGATTTTTCTTGAAGAGTGCTAATGAAGAACTTTGTTTGACATAGACAGATAGCCTGTTCTGGAGTATGGGAAGTCTCTGGGACAGGAATCTATCCCTCCAGCATGTCCTGTTTATTGTGGTGACAAGGTTTAGGTCCCTAGAGCGTGTAACTCGGAGGGATTGGGATTTCTTTAGGTGTAGCATGTCCAACAGCTCTGGGTTTGACATAGCTTTATATGTTAGGCAGAGATCACCTCGGAGTAGGCAATATGCTACTGAGTAAAGCTGGAGTTTTGTGAGGCAGTCAGTGTAGGGCATTTGTTTGAGGCCAGTAATCCTCTTTGTGAGGTACCTGTGTGGCCTTTCCAGCTGTTGCAGATGTCTTGTGAGGTACATTCCAAAAGGGGCGTTGTACTCTATAATGGGTCTAATAAGTGTCGAGTAGTAGGGAACAATGACCTCTTTTTTTCTGGATGAGAACCCTTTCATGATGAGGTGTGCCACGTAGAAGGACTTCATGACTACTGTGGCGATGTGACTATCAAAGGAGAGACTACTGTCCACCTGGGTCCCAAGGTCTCATCACACATTTGGTGTTAAGTAGATTGCTGCTTATGTGGTAGTTCATGAGTACAGAGTTTTTACAAAAGGGGATGACACTGCACTTTTTGGCATTGAGCTTGAGGCCATGGCTCTGACACCAGGCATCTGTCTCAGTGAGGCTGTTCTGTAGGATGTCCACATCATTTGGGGACTTGACTATGGCTCCTAGTTTGCAGTCATCTGCGAACTTCATTAGCCAGAGGCCTTCTGTGTTAGCCTGTACTTCAGAGAAGTAGATACCAAACAGGAGAGATTCCAGGAAGTACCCTGTGGTACTCCACTTGTCACTGCTTTGAAGTCAGATTTGGAGTCTGCAACTTTTACAGTGTGGGTTCTGTCAGTGAGCCAGTTGGCAACCCATCTTGTGACATAGGGATTTATACTTAGTTTAGTAAGTTTAGCTATAATTCCAGAATGGGGGATGGTGTTGAAAGCCTTGGCGAGGTCAAGATAGGCTGTGTGAACCACCTTACCCTCATCTACGGCTTTGGTGACTGCCTCAAAGAAGTCGATCAGGTTCAGGAGGCATGATCTGCCTTTCACAAACCCGGATTGGGTGGAATCCAGAGTTCGGAGGTTACCAATGTCTTTGTTTATGAGTTCCATGATGATACATTCCGTGGTCTTACAGATCAGGCTCATCAGGCTAAAAGGTCGATAGTTGCTGGGATCAATGGTGGCTCCCCCTTTGTGGAGTGGGATAACTGTTGCTGTGCACCATTCAGTGGGCACAAAGCCTGATGCGAGGCTATTATTGAACATGGTGCTTAAGTGGGGAGCCAGTTCATTCTGAAGTTCGTGTAAAACGCAGCCTGGGATGTTGTCTGGTCCCATGGATGCTGTGTTTTTGGCTTTAGAGAGTGCAGCTTTTACCTGCGTAGTTGTGATTACAGGGACTCTGCATTCTTCCTGTATAGATATGGGCCCTTTAGGGGGTGAAGGGGGGGTAAAGTTAGCACTGAACATATCTTCCAGGATGTTGGCAATATCAGTTGGTTCTGTAATTTTCATGCCTTTGTGCTGTAACTCAGAGCAGATCTGGGTGTTGTCATCGAGATTCTTGACATAGCTATAGAATGCTTTGTGGTTGTCCTTAGAATTAGTGTCAATTTTGTTTTCGTAGCTAGCTTTGGAGCATCTTATAAGGGATCTCAGCTTCTTACTGAGGCTGACCAGGGAGCTCCTCCACTCATGGGATTTTACTCTCTTTTGCAACAGTTTCTTCCTTCTGTTGTACAGTTTGTTTATGGCAGGGGATCACCAGATTGGCTTCCTTTTTTTGGAAGACAGCATCTTGGTTCTGTTTGGGATAGCATGATCCATGCACTCGTGTAAGTGCTTATAGAGTGCATTTGTGTAGGATTCAGCAGTTGTAACTGTATTGTCCATCTGCATGGGTGTCATGAAGTTCACCACTTCTGTCTTAAGAAGCATGAAGTTGGCTTTAGAGAAATTTTTTACCATGGTTTCCTTAATGGGGGGTGGGGGTGGGATGTGGATATCAAGGGTGATTAGCATATGGTCAGATCGGACCAACAAGGAGTTGACTTCAGGTGTGGAACTCATGTTGGTAATGACTAGGTCTAGGATATTGTTGCCCCTGGTGGGGGTGTGGATAAGTGGATCCAGGGCATTGGAGTTTATGAATTCCAGAAAGAGTTGAGCTGAGGAGTTGGTACACAAGCAGTTTTCCCAGTTAATGGCGCGGTAGTTGAATTCGCACATTATTAGGGTATTTGGTTGAACCCAAATATTTTCCAGTACATCAAGAAAAGAGGAGTGGGAATCCTGGGGCATGATGGGGATCTGTAGCAAGCTACAATTTGGATTGCAGTTTTGCCCAGAGTTAGTTACACTTGGATAACGTAAGATGCATTATGCTGAGCAACTAGCCAGGAGGTGTGGCTATCCTTAATGAATATGGACACACCTCCACCTTTAGTGTTTCGGTCCAGGTTACATGGCCGAAAAGTGTGGTATGAGTTATAGCTTGGTAGTGCAGAGGTGCTCTCTGGAGCCTTGAACCAGGTCTCAGTCACTGCACAGATATCAATGTTCTCCATTTTAAGGAGTGCCTAGAGTGAGTGCATTTTGAGAGTTAGACTTCTAGCATTGAGTAGCATTACCCTCAGTTTTTGCTTGCCTGTTCCTGTTACGGTGATGAATTTGTTATTTGAACATTGCCTAAAAAAGGCACTATAGGGGCAGCAAGAGCCTTAGCCAGTATCCGGAATCCCAGGGGCGACAGATGCAGGCCATCTGTGGCAAAGCATCGTGGTCTGTCGACCATGTCATCCCAACCAGACAGATACTGGATCCCCTTAGAATGACACCAGAAGCTTAGCCAATTGTTGAAGTCAATCATTTTGTCCTTGTACTGCGATATCATTTGGGGTGATGGCAGAATGCTACTCAGGGCTATGGTCATACCTGCCTGGGCTACAAGACCTGAGAGCTCTTCCATGTCTCTTTTCATGTAGTCCAGGGAGGTACATTTCAGGTCATTCACACCAACATGGGCAATGACAGAGTCAGATTTGTACTTGTTGTGGAGTGACCTGAGTGCGTGGGTTATGTGGCGGATCCTGGCACCCAACAGGCAGCTGTCAGTGACCTTCTCCTTGTTTAGCTTGATGATTGGGACATCAGTGTGGCTGGCTATAGAGTTACCTATGACTAGTGTGTTGGGTACGTTGTTTTGCCTTATTGGCTGTGGTTGAGTGGCACACGGAGTCTGTGGGCTATGTGTTATTTGGGTTGTGTTGAGGGATGGAGGTTGCTTGAGTTTCTGCTTTGGAGGTTTCTGTTGCTTAGACAGATTATTATTGAGAGCCTCCGGGAATGTTTGTGTGTTACTATGTGTGGATTTTGGTGGTGTAGATTTAGTGGGACTATGTGATGAATGTGGTGTGGCGCAAATGTTTACCTTCTCCTTATGACTGTCAAGTTCAGTCTTTGTTGGAGAGAGCTTTACCTCCAGTTTGGCTAGATAAGTGCGTCTGTCACAGGTTGTAGTGTTGGGTGGTAGGAGGAGAGGGTTGTCTGTGTACATGAGGCAATTTCTACATTGCCTCAAGATGCCCAGATACATCAGATAGACAGGAGAGAACACTGGAAGCTGACCCTAGGACATGTCTGAATAAAAAAAATATTTTCCTCTAGATAAGTGAGGGAAGTGAGTACAGGAGCTGTTCTCTAAGCAAGTGAGAAAAGTAAGTACAAAAACGGTTTTCCTCTAGGTGAAGAGGTAGATTGAGTGCTATAGTAATTAGTAGCTTATTTAGTGCTTACAAGTTCTGAACAAGTGTTGAGTATGAACAAGCAAATTTAAGTGCTAAAACTAAGAATCTGTATCTGCACTAGACGAGTTACAGGACAGAAACAAGTGCAAATACAGGCTTTCAAATCAGAAAGTTGAGAGAGATGGAAGAGATTGCCCAAATGGCCAGTAACTACAATTTCTGGGCCAGGACCACTCCTTATGTGGTAGACAGGTTACCTAGTGCTTACCACTCCCACTGATAAGCTAGAAGGCTTCCCTCCAACACAGATAGGCTTGGGGGGTTCAGAAGCTTACATGCAGTCCTGGATACAGCAAATCTGTATCTGGAACACTAGTTACAGGAAAGGTAGGAAACAGGATTACGTTTTTTTTTTTTTTTTTACAGAAAAGTAGCAAAAACAGTAGTAAAACAATTCACATGCAGTGCAAGCTAGCACACTTGAGTATGCAGCAACATTAGACCAAACACAGTTTAAAAAATGCAATTAAATTAAAAAGGACTAAAAGCAAGTGCAGAAACAGTTTATTAGGTAGAATGTGGTAAAGAGATGGGACTGGGGGGAGTGTCCCAGATCAAATCTACAGTGGGGCGGGCAACTGCAAAAGCCACTAAATTTAAACTACAAACCAAAAATAACTAACAGTACAAACTCTAAAACCAAAAAAATATGCTCAGCTCTATATATTTGCAGATCAGTCTCTCAGAACAGAGAGACAACAGTTTCAACAGAAATCTAAGCAACAATTAACAAACTCTATAACCAAAAAAATATATACTCAGCTCTGTATATTTGCAGATAGTCTGGAAGGCAGTCTCAGAACACAGGTTCCAGCAATTAAATGCAGGCTGTTACTAACAGGTCAAATTTTATGCAAGTAATCCTTGAGTTAGATAACACACAAGCTGTAAAAAACAGTTATACCAACTGAAGACACTGCAGAAAATAGGGGGGGGGGGTGGGAGTGGGGAAAACAGTTTCAACAGACATCTAAGCAACAATTAACAACATCTCATTACTAACGGTTTTGCATCCAGGAAGAACGAGGTCATTGTCTCCATCTTCTCTTCCCTCATTAGGCCAGTCATCAAGTACAGTGCCCCATTTGGCATGTACCTCACTAGTAAGACTTCATCAGACAATGTAATAAACATTAACACACATTTAAATACTGAATGAATTGATTGGAATTAAAGTGCTTTGTGCTTTTTTAAAACTAACATTTGACAATAAATACTGATTAATAAAATAGTTATTAAGGTATAGATATAAATGATTAAATAAATATGCAATTGTATAAATATGATTAAAGAACTGCTCTATATGTACCTCACTAGACACCTGCAACAACTGGAGAGGCCACAAAAGTACCTCACAAAGAGGATCCTAGGCCTTAAACACTTGTCCTATATGGGCAGATTCAAAAAACTCCAACTATTTTCTGTGTCATATCGCCTACTTACAGGTGATCTCTCCTTGACTTACAAAGCCATGTCTGACCCAGCTCTGTTAGAAATGCTACATCTAAAGAAATCCCAATCCCTCCACACCACAAGCTCTAGAGACCCCAACCTCATTATACCACAATTAACAGGACATGCTGGAGGGACAGGTTCATAACCCAGAGACTACCCATGCCATGGAACAGACTTCTCATACATGTCAAACAGAGCACCTCGCTGACCCTCTTCAAGAGAAATCTTGATGAGTGGATGGGAAATAGAAAATTCACACCAGGGATCACTGGGGTGGCTCTACTTGATAGAAGCACCGTAAACTAACAGCAGCATGATGCCAGGATATTTCTATGGGTTAGGCTTGTAAAGGCCATTGGCCTAGTACACACCTATAAACCTATGAACATCTAACTGTAGCTTATTGTTATTAATAATTTTTTGGCATTGAGTTCTTCCCACCCCCATAGTGCCTTTTTTAGGCAAGGCTTAAAAGACAAACCCACCTCCGTAAATAGCACAAGTAACAAAAAACTGAGGGTAATGCTAATCAATGCCAGAAGTCTAAACCTTAAAATGCACACACTTGAGGCACTCCTCAGTATGGAGAAAATCGATATATGTGCAGTAACAGAAACCTGGTTTAAGGCTCCAGACAGCACCCCAGCACTACCAAGCTACAATTCATACCATACATTTCGGCCACAGAACTTGGACCAAATACAAAAGGTGAAGGTGTATCCATATACATCAAGGATACCCACACCTCCAGGTTAGTGGCACAGCATGATGCTTCAGTGATCATCCACGTGAAACTAACAATGGGAAAAACTGCAATTCAAATTGTAGCTTGCTATAGATCACCCACCATATCCCAGGACCCCCAGTCTGCATTTCTGGAAACACTGGAAACATAAAGGTCCTACCAAACACCCTAATATTGGGTGATTTCAATTACGCAATCATTAACTGGGAGAATTTATAAACCCAAACGCCCTGGATCAAGTGGTCAACACTCCCACTAGAGGTGACAACATATTGAACCTGATCATCAACAACATGGGCGACCGGTGTTGCACAGCGGAGGTCAACCCCTCGCTAGTTAGATCTGACCATGAACAAATCACTTTGGATATCCACATTCCACCCCCACCCCCGGACATGGAAACCACAGTAAAAAACTTTTCAAAAGCAAACTTCACATTACTTAAGACTGAGGAGGAAAGTTTCAAAGCCCCCATGCTAAAGGATAACACTGTCCAAGCTACAAAATCCTTTATTAATGCATTCTACGGGCACCTACAAGAATGCATGGATTGTGCTATCCCAAGCAAAACCAAGACTCATTCCTCCAAGAAAAGGAAACTAGTCTGGTGGACACCTGCCATAAACAAGTTATACAATAGGAGGAAACTAGTACAGAAAAGAGTAAAATCCCAAGAAGGGAAGACATCCCTGATCAGTATCAGCAAGAAACTACATTCCCTCATAAAATCATCCAAGGCGAGCTTCGAAAGAAAAATTGCCAAGGACTCCAAAGATAACCACAAGGCATTTTTTTAGCTATGTCAAGAATCTAAGTGGCAATTCTCAGATCTGCTCGGAGTTAGTGCAGAATGGCACAAAATACACTGAACTGACTGATATCACCAACATCCTGGCAGACAGGTTCAGTGCAAACATCACCCCCCTCTCACCACCAAAAGGGCCCATAACCATACCAGAAGAATGTAGAACCCCTGAAATCACAGATACTCAGATTAAAACAGCCCTCTCCAAAGCCAAAAACACAGCATCAATAGGACCAGCCAGTGTCCCAAGCTGCATCCTACAACAGCTCAATGATGAACTAACCCCTCATCTAAACACACTGTTCAAACTCAGCCTCTTCACAGGCTACATACCCATAGAGTGGCGCACAGCAATGGTTATTCCACTCCACAAAGGTGGAGCCACAACACTCCCCAGGAACTATCACCCTATAAGCCTGACTAGCTTGGTCTGCAAGGCTATGGAGCACATCATTATGGAACTCATTAACAGAGACACTGGGAACCTCCAAACACTGGACCCTACACAGTTCGGCTTTCTTATGGGAAGATTATGCCTCCTAAACCTGGTGGACTTCTTTGAGACAGTTACCAAGGCTATAGACAAGGGAAAGGTGGTCCACACAGCCTACCTAGACCTTGCAAAGGCCTTCAACACCATTCCCCATTCTGGTATTATAGACAAGCTCACCAGCCTGAACACAAACCCCTACTTCACAAGATGGATTGCCAACTGGCTCACGGACAGAACCCACATGGTGAGAGTTGCGTGAGCTAGGTCTGACTCTAAACTGGTTACAAGTGGCATTTCCCAGGGCTCAGTCCTAGGACCCCTCCTGTTTGGCATATACTTCTCAGAGGTACAGGCAAGCACAAGAGGACTATGGCTGACCAAGTTCGCAGATGACTGCAAACTAGGGGCTATAATGGACTCTCCGGTTGACACAGACATCCTCCAAAAGGGTCTCACTGAGACTGTCAAAATCATGGCCTCAAGCTAAATGCCAAACAGTGCATAGATATCTCCTTTGGAAAAAACAAAGTACCCACAAACTACCACATAGGTGGCAGTCTCCTAAATATGGAAGACATAATAAGGAATCTGGGGACCCAAGTAGATAGTTGTTAATCACATTGCCAAAGTGGTTGGAAAATCCTTCTATGTGGCTCACCTAATCACAAAAGGGTTCGCATCCAGATCAAAAGAGGTCATTGTGCCCCTCTACTCATTATTCATCTGACCCATCTTACAGTACAACTCCTCATTTTGGATGTACCTTACAAGACACCTGCAACAGCTGGAAAGACCACAGAAGTACCTCACCAAGAGGAGCACTGGCATCAAACAGATGCCATATGCAGCTCGACTGAAGAAACTCCAGCTGTACTCAGTTGCATACCGCCTACTCAGAGGTGATCTCTGCCTGACATACAAGGCCATGTCCAACCCAGAATTGATGGACATGCTCCACCTAAAGAAAACCTTATCCTTTCAAGCCACACACTCTAGGGATCTAAACCTCTCCACAACAATAAATAGGATGTGCTGGAGGGATAGATTCCTGTCCCAGAGACTTCCCATGCTTTGGAACAAGATTCCAATCTACATTAGGCAGAGCTCCTTGCTAACACTCTTCAAGAGAAACCTTGACGAGTGGATGGGAAACAGAAAGTTTATCCCGGGGATCGCTTCAGTGGCATTGCTGGACAGAGGTACAGGGAACTAATCTAAGGGGGTGGTGAAAGCCAACACATTCTAGCTAGGCTTATAAATGCCTTCAGGCAGATAGCCTAGTACCTGCCTATGAACCTATGAACGTATGAATCAGGCTCTTTCCTACCTCCATGCACGCCCTCTAAGCATGCCTTCCTAAATAAATGCCTGCTGTACCTGTGTTCATACTGTAACATTGCCATATATATGGCCAAACTGCAGTTTAAGCTGTGATTGTAATCTTTCTCACCAGCAGCCATACAACTCTAATAAACTTGGTCAATACTGCCATCTGCTGGCCAAAACAAATATAGTTACTAAATACATCGGTCCCCATAACAGTTTAAATGCTTATTATCCTAACACTACAACTTCAGGTCCTATAGGCTACCTCTGGCTACAAATAACTCTTTGGTAGACACTCACCTACTCAAAGAAGTACCACAATTACTGTTTAGAGCCTTTAACTACCTATTATAGCTTACTTACTTCCTCCATCTTTTTGTCTTATTTTTAACTGTAGAGCATACCTAACATCAGGTTAACTGCCCAGTGCCTTGCCACACTGTAAAAACCAACAGGAACCACCCACCCAAGACCAAAAGAGCCAGGAAAAATCAACCCAAGCTCCCAAACAAACAAGACTAACCAGGTTACTATCTTATTTTGTACCTGTAAGCACACTAACTGGGGTGGCAGTGGAAAGGGTTTAATACTTGTCCATAGTGCATTAGTTTCTTAATTCATTAGCCTAAAACTCCTATTCCTGTAAGCCCCAGCCACCCCCTGCTAGGTATACTGCTGTAATCACTCAGGTATCCTTCACAGACCTACCCTCCTCAGCACGGTCTTCCCTTGATTCCCCCTCCCCACCTCTATCTGACAATACCTAATAGAACTTCCTCCCACTCAACCTTAATTTACAGGCAGGCTTTACCAACAGCAGTTACTACACATACCTCCAGTGTTGTCCTAACCCCTCACATAGCCTCTTGCCCAACACACTTATTGTTTTTTGCGCTCACTTACCTGCACTGTTGGTGCATCCCTGCTCCGTTTGCCCTCGCTACTGCTTGGACTCACTCCACTCCCCTACCCTACCCTACCCCCAATCCCCACGCACCCTCACTACTCACAAATTTATCTCAACTCTACATAACCTGACCTCTCAACCACACACCCACAAACCACTTCCTTTCACACACACTTAACCCACACTCAAGGACAAACTCCATCCCACAACCAAACATAGCCAATTTCACTCCCTTTTGCCCTATCCATGCACATTCTCTGCACATACACTTATTCCTATATATTTTTGACTCTATTCAAAGTCCTAATCCACCCACTCCCTCCTCCAAGGCATATAATGCCAATTTTAAGCCTACACCCCTGCTACTATGTCTTCTACACCCCACTCTCACATCTACAATACTCCCATATTGCTACTTTCTCTACTCATATTCCTCTCTACAGTCTTCATCACCACCTCATACCACCACTCACCCATCAAACATAATCACCATAAATCCCCACCCTACTCCTTATCACTTCTAACCCCTACATACCTACAGTCACATCTCCACCCAATTATAGCCTAATCATCTTTCAAATCACCTCCTCAATCCATTATGTCCCGCAATCAAAAATACAACCATGCCTGAGATTTCACTGCCTAATGACTTTATACCTTAAAACAATTACCAGCATTGCAGCCCAGCTACTGCTAGGAGGAGATATTCACCCCAACCCTGGCCCAACAGAAATCTCTAACAACAAACTTATCTCCCACCTACCACTTAAGCATAAACCCGCCGACCTACTAATACTCAACTTAAACATTTGCAGTATTATGAACAAAACAGAAGAGCTGTACTCAGTTATCAACCTATCCAAACCCTGACATAATACTCATGACTGAGACATGGCTCAAGCCTCATATCAAGGATAACTCCATAACCCCTCCCAGATATAACATTCAAAGAGTAGACAGACTTCACAAAACAGGTGGCGGTATTGCCCTACTCTACAAAACCAATCTAAAACTCCAGTTACTACAAAAAGAACTCCCTAACTCCAAAAACATCAAAATCATATGCGCCACATTCCTCTTAAACCAGCACAAGCAGCAGGGGACAACCTAATCACACTAGAGTCAATACTTCACTGCGCTTCGCACTCCCTCCCCCAAGAAAGCATAGTCCTAGGCAATGTTAATATCTACTGGAATTCCATCCAATCACCAACACCCACCAATCACATAAACCTATATAATTTCACCCAACTCATTCAGACACCCACACGCATTGATAAGTCCACAAAAAGAGAATCCATACTAGACTGGATCCTCACAAACCAGCCCAACACTGCCTATCATTGTGGAACACTCCCTAACTCTCTCAGTGACCACAATCCCACTTTCATCCTTAGACATAAACTTAAATCAGTAAACACCCCCTCCCTACTGCAAACCCATTCCCACAAAACTTCCCCACAGACCACTTTTTAGAAGTCTTTTCCCATCAAAAGCCTCCCACTAGACAACCCAGTAGAATATTTCAACTCTACATTTCTAGACATCCTCAAACATTTAGCCCCAGTCAAAACAATTAGAATATTTAGCAACCCTGCCTCCTGGCTACAAAACACCACAAGGGCCATACTAAAACAGAGAGATAAGGCTTGGAGAATCTAGTATCAACACAAAACACCTACAACTAGGCAAGCCTTACTCAAACTTAGAAACAAAGCAAAAAAAAAAACAAGTTAAGACTAACAAGCTAAAACACAACACTTCCCTACAAAGAAAACACAGTAATAACCCTCAAAAATTCTCGGCCTCAATAAACAATATCCTCCAGCCTGTAAAGCCACTACACCCCCACCTAATATAGAAGGCTCAGACTTAGACATAGCCTCCAGTTTCAATGTCTACTTTACCTCCTCTATATTTAAACTCATAAATAATACAATCCCCACCAACCTCCCCCAACCCCCTAAACCCCAGACAAACAGTACCCCCATCTCACTCAAGCCAGTACCAGCATCAACCATCCAAAAATTCTTAGCAAAACTTAAACCAAACACCCTCACTGCCGACAATCTTCCTGCCAAATACCTCCAACTCACATCCAGGACCATAGCCTGCCCCATCACATTACTAATAAATAGATCTATTACCGAACACTGTGTTCCAGCCTTGTGGAAAATCTCTATCATCATCCCCCTTCACAAGGGTGGTCCTTCTACTGATCATTCCAACTACTGACCCATCGCAATCTTTCACCCCTATCCAAAATTCTAGAAAGGTGCATCCACCATCAACTCACTCACCTTCTCTCGAACAACCTTCTATCCAATTCACAACATGGCTTTCACCCATCCCACAGCACCAACACAGCCCTAATTAACTTCACCAAGCCATAAACACATACAAGAACCAAGGTAAACTTTTTTCCGCCACCTTTCTAGACTTATCCAAAGCATTCGATACAGTTTCCTACAATAAACTCCTAACCCACCTCTCAGATCTCAAGCTTGACAGCCACACCCTACTCTGGTTTAATAGCGGTCTTAACAACCACCATCAATCTGTCAAATGGCTTAATTATCTTTCCCCCTCACACACAGTCACAGTTAGTGTGCCTCAAGGTTCCATCCTCGGCCCCCTCCTGTTCAACATCTTTACAAACCAACTCCACTCAGCAACTACAAAAGCCAATATAGTCCAATACACTGATGATACAACCCTGACCTGCCCTGCATCAAACATACATCCCCAACATAAAACCCAACAATCCTTCACTGAAATAGAAAACTGGCTAAAAAATTCCAATTAATATTAAACCCAAAGAAAACACAACTTATGCTGTTCCACCCAACAAAGACCTGTGATACTACCTTCTCCAAATCCTCAGCTTACAAAACCCTCATCACCCCAGTCCCAGAAGCAAAATTGCTAGGATTTACAATAGACCAACAACTAAAATACAACAAACATATATCCCTCACTACCTCCAAAGTCCCCAAGAAGCTAGGGACCCTCTATCGCTTTAAAAATTACCTAACAACTGAAGCTAGAATCACCATCACCAGAACCCATCTGCTAGCAACACTACTGTATGCTTGTCCAGTGTTAACAAACCTACATAAAACTGACCTCAATAAACTTTCCACATGCTATAACAAAATTGCCAGGTTCGCTACCAATGCCAGATCATGCTCCCACCACTGTCAATCCCTATATACACTACACTGGTTAGAATTCCCAAATTTACTACGATACCACCAACTCAACCTAGCCCACCATATCTTGTATTATCCTGGAAAAAACCCTGCCCTGACCAACCTCCTAAACTTCTACAATTCAAACAGACAGTTACAATCCAGTAACAAAGCTCTGATAGAAAATATCTAGTGTAAAAACAGCTCTGGGGACTCTCTCTTCCCTCACAAAGTTGCTAAAACATGGAATACCCTGCCTCCTGACCTCCTGACCTCAGACTACAGAAATGTACATTCACCTTCAAAAACCTTCTAAAATCTTATCTATACACCAACCATTTATGTAACTGCAATGGACTCCCCTGAAGTTGCACCATGCTGAAGGAAGTTTGCTATTGATGCTTTAGTCAGACAAATAGTACTGTGTTCGATTCATTCTCACTGTACATATTGTAAATATTGTCTATAAGCCTATGCTATACTAATGCTCCTTAATGTAATAACACTGTACCTACACTTGA
Source organism: Protopterus annectens (assembly GCF_019279795.1). NCBI lineage: Eukaryota > Metazoa > Chordata > Ceratodontiformes > Protopteridae > Protopterus > Protopterus annectens. The sequence goes on along the minus strand of NC_056741.1, from coordinate 61,461,976 downwards.
CTATAAAGTGTATAATCATATATATGTACTTCATCTCTGTAGTAATACCCTGTTAACCTTTCTACGTGTGTTTTTTAAACTTTCTCACCTTGATTGTTATTATAAATTGCTCATTACTCTGTAACTGTTTAGAGCTTTTCTCTCCAGGACTCGACTGAAAACGGACAGCAGCTGTCCAGCTGGACTATCCTGGTAAACAAATGTTAAATAAATAATAAATAAATATAGCCTTAGAATGTGTAATGTTTTTAAAAGGAAGGTTTTCAAACATTGAGGTTTCTCTCAATGCATGCATGCTGGAATGTTACTTTTTCGATGTTTTGACATAGACATTTCGGCAGTGAATAATGGTTCATAGGTTCATAGGTTCATAGGTTCATACTAGGCTATCTGCCCAAGGGCATTTATAAGCCCAGCCCATAGTTATTTGGCTTTCGCCACCCCTTTAGTTTGAATAAAACTATGCCTATTATTTTGCTGTGCCTCTGTCAAGCAGTGACACTGAAGTAATCCCTGGGGTATATCTGCGATCCCCCATCCATTGGTCAAGATTCCTCTTGAACAAGGCCAGCGAGGTGCTCTGCCTCACATGTACCGGGATTTTGTTCCACAGCATAGGGAGTCTCTGGGTGATGAATCTGTCCCTCCAGCACGTTCTATTAATAACCATGTCAAGGTTTAAGTCTCCCACCCTTGTGGTTCTGAGGGATCTAGATTTTTTGAGGTGAAGCATATTCATCAAATCAGGGTTTGACATGGCCTTATATGTCAGGCACAGGTCACCTCTGAGCAAGCAGTATGAGACTGAATAGAGCTGGAGTTCTTTCAGTCGGGCAGCATAAGACATATTTTTGAGACCCTTTATCCTTTTGGTGAGGAACTTTTGGGGCCTTTCCAGCTAATGCAGGTGTCGGGTCAGATACATTCCGAATGGGGCATTGTACTCAATCATAGGTCTAATGAGTGATGAGTACAGGGGACGATGACCTCCCTTGATCTAGATGTGAATCCCTTCATGATCAGGTGGGCAATGTAGAAGGTTTTCCTAACCACCTTAGCAACATGAGTGTCAAACGAAAGGCTACTGTCAACCTGGGTCCCCAGATCCCTGATGACTTCTTCTGTGCTCACTGGATTGCCACCTATATGGTAGCTAGGGGTAACCTTGTTTTTCCCGAAGGGTATGACTATGCATTTCTTGGCATTTAACTTTAGGCCATGGCTCTGGCACCAGTTATCCGTTTCTGTGAGGCCCTTCTGAAGGATATCTGTGTCAGATGTGTTTTCGACTATGGCGCCCAGTTTGCAGTCATCTGCAAACTTTGTCAGCCATAACCCTCCTGTGTTTGCTTGTACTTCAGAAAAGTAGATGCTGAACAAGAGTGGACCCAGGACTGAGCCCTGTGGGACACCACTTGTGACAGGCTTTGAGTCTGACATGGCTCCAGCAACTCTGACCCTGTGGGTTCTGTCACTTAGCCAGTTTGCAACCCATCTTGTGATGTATGGGTTTACATTCAAGCTGATGAGTTTTTCGATGATACCTGAGTGGGATATTGTGTGAAGGCCTTTGCCAGGTCAAGGTAGGCTGTATGGACTGCCTTTCCTCATCAATGGCCTTGGTGACTGTCTCGAAAAAGTCAACCAAGTTTAAAAGGCATGATCTGCCTTTGACAAAGCCAAACTGGGTTGGATCCAAAGTCTGCAAGTTCCCTATGTCTTTATTTATGAGTTCCATTATGATCCTCTCCATGGCTTTGCAGATAAGGCTTGTCAAGCTAATGGGACGGTAATTTCCAGGGTCGGTGGAGGCACCGCCCTTGTGAAGTGGGACCACAGTCGCCGTCGCCACTCCTTGGGTACGTATCCTGAGGTGAGGCTAAGATTAAACAGCTGTCCTAACTGCGGGTTTAATTCCTCATTGAGTTTGTGGAGCACACAGCCGGGGACACCATCCAGTCCCATGGATGCTGTGTTTTTTGCTTTGGAGAGAGCAGTTTTCACCTGGGCGTTGGAGATGTTTGGGGGGCTACAATCCTCTGGTATAGATATCTCTCCTTTTGGGGGAGAAGTTTGCACTGAACCTGTCAGGCAGTATGTTGGCAATGTGTGTAGGTTCAGTAATCTTCACATCATTTTGAACTAATTCTGAGCATATCTGGGAGTTACCCCCAAGGTTTCTAACATAGCTAAAGAAGGCCTTATGATTGTCTTTTGAGTCCTTGGCGATTTTTCTCTCAAAATTTGCCTTGGATGATTTTATGAGAGCTCTTAGTTTTTTACTTATAATGATCAATGGTGTCTTACCTTTTAAGGATTTTGCTCTATCTTGTAGTAGCTTCCTCCTTTTTTGTAGAGCTTGTTTATGGCTGGGGTCCACCAGACTGGACGCTTGCCTTTGGTACAAAGAGTCTTAGTTTTGTTTGGGATTGCCTGATCCATGCAGTCCTGTAGGTGCTGGTAGAAGGCATTTGTAAGTGATTCAGCGGTTTGAGTAATGTTTACCATTGGCTCAGGGGCCTTAAAGGAGACCACACTAGTTTTAGAAGTGTGAAGTCGGCTTTGAGAAGTTTTTCACTGTGGTCTTTTTTATTTCAGGTGGGCGGGATGAGGACCTCCAGCGAGATTAGTTTATGATCTGATCTCACCAGTGAGGGGTATACTTTCGGTGTTGAACATTGTGATCCCATGTTCGTGATGATGAGATCAAGTATGTTTTCTCCTCTTGTGGGAATGGTGACTAGTTGTTCCATGGCATTTGAGTTTATGAACTCCAGGAACCTTTGGGCTAGAGTGTTTGGGCTTGAGTAGTGTTCCCAGTCTATATTAGGGTAGTTGAAGTCACCTAGTATGATGGTGTTTGGAGATACATTTATCCCCTCCATTGTTTTCAGGAAGGCCATGTGAGGTTCCTGAGTTTGAGAGGGTGGCCTGTAACATGCTACAAATTGCAGAGCAGTCTTGCCTATGGTTAATTGCACCTGGATGGTCTCCGATGCATCGTGCGTTGCCACCAACCTTGAGGTGTGGGTGTCCTTTATGAATATGGACACTCCCCCTCCTTTCTTGGTGTTGTCCGGATTTTGGGGCGGGCATGATATGAGGTGAAACCTGCTAGTGCTGGGGTGCTCTCAGGAGCCTTGAACCAGGTTTCTGTCACAGCACAGACATCGATGTTCTCCATACTGAGAAGGGCCTCGAGTGCGTGCATCTTGAGATTGAGACTTCTGGCATTGAGCAGCATTACCTTTAGTTTTTTTTACTTTTTTGTGTTCTAGGGTGGTAGGTTTAGAATTTGAGCCTTGCCTAAAAAAGGCACTATGGGGGTGGCAAGAGCCTTTGCCAATATCCGGAAGCCTAGGGGTGACAGGTGCAAGCCGTCCCTTGCGAAGCAGCATGACTTGTCCAGCATGTCATCCCAGGCAGACAGACATTGGGTGTACTCAATTCTGTGTAGTACACCCACAGATTATACATTCAAAAATAGCACACACACACACACACACACACACACACACACACACACACACACACACACACACACACACACACACACACACACAGACACACACACACACACACACACACACACACACACACACACACACACACACACACACACACACACACGTGAACAAAATCAGTCATGTATTAAGTAGACCTTGGATACGCTGGACTCCATGCTGTTTTTAGTCTGTGGGCCTCCTGCCTTCACCCCTCGTTCCCTCCCCATCTTGTTGTTTTTAGGAGATCATACTTACATGTTTTACTGTCATTTTTTTTTAAAAAGCGTACTAACATTTTTACATGGCCCGGTTCAGCTTCCTAATTTTCAATCTTAAATGAACATACGGATGTCTCTGAAAAAGAGAGAGAATGTCACTAAAATTATTATAGGAAATTACAAATAATTTATTAGGAAGGAGAAAGGACCTAGTAGCTACCACTGCCAGTAATCCTATCTGTGGAAAAAACATAAACATAATAAAGTTTTCAATTATTTTTATAAATCAATAAATCACCTCTAAGCTTACCTTTATAATTATAAACTCTCATTCACTGGGATTCTGAAAAGCCTTACACTGTGCTACTCTGACTGTGTGAAGTAATTATAATTGTAATGTAATTTTTTTTAATAATTAAAGGGGCAATGTAACAAGCAGAATTCATGTGTAATATGTATTTGAATTGTAACATTGGCTATACAGATTTATGTATAATACACTAATTGCCTTACTTAAATTATGGTTCTGTTATTATACAACTTATAGGTGTGTGTGTGTGTGTGTGTGTGTGTGTGTGTGTGTGTGTGTGTGTGTGTGTGTGTGTGTGTGTGTGTGTGTGTGTTTTGTATATCGAAAGAAAGCAAACCTATTTTAAGTAAAGCTAGAGCGATTCCTTTTTTATACGGCCGCAGAGATATGCAATTACTTGAGGATGGGGTAGCTAGGCAGTACCCCGTCATGGACAGCTGTAGACTACAAACACCTTTCTATGCTAAGAATGCAACATAGCTGCAGACAACCTACTTGTATGGAAAAACATGCATCAGTGTCCACACAAAGGTTGCTCACAATAAGTATTACAGTGGAAGTATTGCCAAGTATACGGACAGGTTTCAAAAGGAACCCTCACAATTGTAAGTAATATCATAATATATAGGTAGTATCTTTCATGCAAGTCTTTAATTTCAACAAACACATGGCAGAGACACTATAGTCATTTACATAACAGACTTAAAAAGTGCTACAGCACAACTGATGTGACATAGAATAAGTGGGCGTCCATTGTTAGCAAGCAGCTGCGTTAAGTCTCCATGTAGAGGTAGGTAATCATCTATATGTCAGCATCTCAAAATATGTCAGACTTAAATGACGTATTGGCTACCATATTTCATCACTAACAGACATCATTAGTATGCAAATCACAGAATTTTGATAGCACAAATTAGCAATGTTTGCCAACACTTGTTGAGTGAGAAAGTTAATGCCAAATCTAAAAGTCTTGCAGAGGAAGCCAGGTTTGTTGTTATACAGGGATAACATCTTTGCTCTGCACCTGTAAGAACTATTGGGTGAGGTGAGGAATACTGAGACATTCCAGTTTTGAAGCCTCAGTGAAGCCGAGATCCACAAAGGTTGGCCAGAGTAGGTGAATGTGCAGTCACAACTTGAGGAGAGGGTGTGGACTCACGTAAAGATGTGCGCAGGCGTAGCTGCTCACAATGCTCTTCTTAATGCTGTCAGGGGGTTGGGCCTCCCAGTGCCATGTCAAACCATCCTCTGTGGGCAGCAGTACTGGCCTCCAATCTGTGTCTTCTTCAGCAACCCATCTACTCCAGTCCATACTAGCTGGTGAACCTGCCCTGGGGAGGCAGGAAGGTGCAAATACTTGAGTGAAGTTGTATAACTGTTGTATCAGAGAGAGGAGGGCACAGGACAGCCACACTTCCTCAGAAGCCAACTCATCCCACAGAACCACCACTGATTTACAAAAAAAAAAATGGAGATAAATATGTCCATCATCATCATCATCATCATCATCATCATCATCATCATCATCATCATCATCATCATCATCATCATCATCACCATCGTCATCGTCATCATCATCATCGTCATCATCATCACCATCACCATCATCATCATCATCACCATCATCATCATCATCATCATCATCACCATCATCATCATCACCATCATCAACCCCCTTTTTTTCCATTTTTCTACATGACGTCAGGGTGTCCTGTTAACTGTCACCATCTCTCTCGATTCAGTGTCACACTCCTGCTTTCTTTGACACTCATGCCTGACTGTCACAGATCTTCTCTCACACAATCCACCCACCTCTTTACTTGATGTCCCAGTGAGACCAGTTGGCATAATGGTTAAGGTCTTTGCCTCCCATGCACAAGGTACAAGGCTTGATCCTGACCTTTTCTCCAATGCTTCTGTGGGTTCCTCCCACCTCCATAAAACATGCTGAGTGTTTCCATCTCATATTCAACAATGAATGGAGCCGTGGGTAATAGCACAGACCCTACAAGACACCCTGTAGCAGGAAGAGTTGTATAGACCAACCACTCTGGGCATCAGTCATGGTGCACAATATCCTCAAGATAGGAGAACATGGATCACAGACTGCATGCCATAGCAGGGCTAGCCACTCATCAGTGTAAAATGTAGCTCTAAGTGATTCGGTCACGTTGACTAATGTCGCCAAATATGTGCACGATACAAGATATATTACCAGAGTGAAAGATGAGCAGAGATGTCTGGGCTTTTTAGGTATGTAGTGAATTTTGCAGAGTGCAGTGCAGTATGGTCACACCTGGATATACATACGTGTGGTAATATGTGGTACTCTGAGCAGTATGACCACATGTGTGTGTGCAGTGCAATGTGTAACAGAGCTGATCTTGGCTCATACATATTAGTAGTAGAATTACTGTGTACACAAGTTAATTGTAACCATATGGTTACATACCAGTCCTAAATAGCACTAGTAGCTGTATTAACCACTATCTTATACTGTTATAAAAGGCTCTGTCATGGTGACACAATGTAAGCAACTGAGCAGTTACGATAAACATATTAATCACCCATGAGTACTTGTTACATACTTATAGGAAAGGTTACATGATTACATGACAGGAAACGTGATGATCTTGGCAGCCTAGTAGTGGTATGTAGTGGTAAAATGATATGTATTCAACATGCATTATGTTTACATAGGATCATAGGATCATAGGAGGTTACTAGGCTAGTGGCCCTGGGGCCCTTACATGCCTAGCCAAGAGTTTATCCCCAAGGCTACACCACTAAGGCTGTCATTTATGCAAATGAAAACAAACCACACCCACAGAATCCTAGTTGCAAGCATTTTACATCACAAGCCATACTGACACACTCCCAGTTGTAAACATTATACATAATTTATAATCTACCCACTCTTTTTCAGTCAGACATTACATAGCTCATTTATGTCCTGCCACCTTTTAAACCTCATTCCTCCTTTGTATGTATTGTTCCCATCCCTTGTCATTTTTTCTTAAACTTCTGTTTACTTGAACACTGTTGAGACTGTTTATTCTGTGTTTTCGCCAAAACTGAAAGATGAGAAAGAAAACCCTTGGACAATTTTGGAAAAGGAGGACTTGAAAATCATAGAGATTTACCTGTAAAAGCTTGCCTCTTTCATCACAATTTTTGATCACCTCTGCAGCAGAGGGACCAAACACTAAATCTTTATCCAAGGGAGAATTTAAAATCTCATTTTTAACATAATCTGGAAGGTTCTGAGAATGCAGCCATGCAAACAAACCTCCTTAAAACAGTGCCAGTGGCCATAGCCCTGGAAGTATCAACAGAGTCAAGCACACACTGCAAACAATGAGGACTGAAATATGCAATAGAAGTTGTTCAAAGCAGAATTTTCCTTACAAGAAGATAGTGCAGATAAAACATTTCTCATACTTCCACAATTTGTCAGAACAGACTTTAACATATGAGCCTGACAATTCAAAATTCTGAAAATCAAAAGTTATAGATGTATATACTTTTCCCCATACTTGTCAATAAAGCGCCCATCCTTATCAGAAAGAGTGGGATTGGAATTAACTACGTGCTTAGCGGCAGTGGGATCGACTAAGGCTGTAGCTGCTGAGTCAGGTTTGAGAATAGTGTATAAAATGTTAAAAGCCTAAGGAACTGCATACATCTTATCAGCCGTTTAGGGACAGCTGGCTAACTATAAGGAAAACCAATTTCCCTAACATTGAATTATACGATAAGGCTGTTATATTAGATCTAGTAAATTATTGGTTAAACTCTACATATACATCAAACTGGAAAAGGATTCATGAAAATATCTTAATGTCAATTAAAATACCAGAAGTAAATACTTTCAAACAAATATAAATAAATTATATTGGGTTATAAAAAATGTTAGTTTGAACACTAGAAAATATTCTGCATCTATTTCTTTTGTTAACTATATCCAAACCACATTTAGAAGTGTGATGAATAGTAATTATCCTTTGAAAGATTTATTGGTCTTGATGTTTGCTATAGCCTTCATTAATGGTTGTTTGGAATCATTTAACCTAAATAAAATGCTAGATCTTAGAAACAATGGCTTAAAATTCTGGCACCAATTTTTAGATGGCAATAAATTTTATAATGCAGACTATATTTTGACTAGGTATAATGCAATGAATAACAGTTGGTTGCTCATACAAACGTGTGAATTTATTAAAAATACCTATGAACTCAAAAGACATACCTGGAATGTTACAATGTTTCTTTGTCAGTGATAATGAAAACAACAAACAAATCATGTTTATCAATAATTTATAAGACCTTCAGAGCTGAAATTATAACATTTGATTTATCTTACTGGGACTACTCAACAGGAAAATTGCAGGCAGTAAGACACTTCCTCTAAATCAGGCAGAACAGGAGGAATAGGTGTAGATTTTGGAAAATCCTTTTGCAACAACTCATAGTATTTTCTGAGAGACTAAGAAACATCAGTACCCTCCACTGAAACAATGGCACACTCAAACAATAGTCTCAGAGAAAGAGAACCCCCGACAGGGAAAATCAGAAATCTGAGGAGGAAACCCTGAATCTGTCCCTGCAGCTTCCTGTTCTGATTCAAACGCTGCAATCTCTTCAGGAAAAGAGAAATCCCTCTTTCTTTTACCAGAAACTAGATTACAAGAAGGATCAATAGCCAGAATTGAACCCTAAGACAGCCCCAGTAAACTCCTGTTCGAAGAAATTTGAGGAGTAGTAGATACATGTTAATGGCAGCAGCATCTTTCTCAGAGATGGGCACAGCATTCTTACAGAACCAACAAGTCTGGTTCTCCCTTGCCCACAAAGGGGATCTCAACAGCCGCAAAGGGTGGCCAACACTTGGGTCATAGTGGCCAGACCAGAGGTATCAGAGGTAAAAGATGAGTGGTCTGAGGTAAAACAAATGGCCACAGCAGTTACCCATTGGTGGCTGAGGCATATTGCTAGCCTGCTGTGGTAACAAAGGTTATTTGCTTAATTGTTTTTCTTTGTGTGGCTGGGGGAAAGACCAACAACAGAACCTGTAGTCTGTTTCATGGTCAAGCCAAAAATGGTGCATCTTTCCTGGAGAAGACAAGCAGGAAATGGCAGTAAACACTACCAGTCAAGAAACTTTACTTTATTAATAGACAGAAATACAGTAAAAAGCACTTTAAAACACTATGCCAGCCCAACAAAAGTAAAATAAACACAATTTCTCCACAGAAACAATGTTTTCAGTTACTTTAGACCACGTTGAAATTGACAGGAATGAATGCTTTGTTAAAAAAATACATTACAGACTCCTGACAGTCCATTAAAAGAACTCTCCTAACTTTTAAATAACTTTCCTGAAGAGGAAAGCAATATGACAGTAACACATAAAAAAAAATGGAAGGTTTTGTCCTGAAGAGGAACTCATCTGACCAGCAAAGGAACACCACAAGCTGACCAGCAATCTTTGAAAGCCTCAGGGGAGCATCCTCTTTGGCTACAGCAAAGCTTTACATCCAAACACGTTTTTCATTCAGTTCAGCTCAAGCTGACTGACAGTTTAGGTACATGAAAGGTGCCCTGAAGCTTTGAAAGCTGTCCAGCTGTTATATCCTTGACAGAATATAACCCATATAACCCATAAGGCTACTGCATAAACAGTTTAGTGACCACACGTCTAGCAAATTATTATGGATATGCAAAATAATACAATGTAGAGGCGTTCTGTTTTTAATATCTATCTCTACCAGGCTTATAGGTTAAGTGCTAGGTAATCAGTCTTACAGACCATTCCAAGCTCAGCCAAAAAATCCTGTTCAAAGTTTCCTTCTAGCCTCAAGTAGAACAAGACAAGATAAACTGGGAGAGAATTTGAGGCTGCCCATCCAGTTATCTAGGTTAACGTTGAAGGTGGCAAGGTAGTTACTCTGCTTGACATGAGGTGCAGGTTTGTTCTAGAGCTGAGGGGTACATTGGGATATGAATCTTATAGTATCAGTTATCTAAGTAAGCACTGCATATTCCCAGTTTGGAGATGTAAAACTGTAAGCACAGTATATCTTAAACATACAATAATTATACTGTACAGTCACCACATGTTTAGTGTTCATCAATAACACCTGTACTAACATTGTGCAGGCTAGATGGCGATTTCTGCGTTGGTGTTGTAATGTTTAATAAACAAGACAGTTAAGTGCATTGCTGTTGGTTAGTTCTTGGTACCTGGGTAATAAGTCAAAAAAGTATAACAATATGTCCATATTTCTTCTTCAAATGTTTCTGGATCTTCCTGCTTCTCCTTACTTTGGGGACTCACTCCGTCATGCTGTGATGTAAGTTGTGTTAGACCTTCTTCACCAAATCCTTCACTTTGCAGGCTCTCCATATTTTTTAACTTCTACTTTATTAATCTTCTTTTCTACATTCCTCTTTGTGATATTTTTTTATTGTGAAATTTTCTATATCTGGATTACTTTGCCTGTATTTCCCTTTGAATATCTTTGGGGCTGCTGTCTTTATATTGATTAATTTGGCTTTCTCCTTTACATAAATATTGCTCCATATCAAATCTCTCTTTCTTTCCCAAGATCATATTCCTTTTTTATACTTTTCAAAAATCTCTAGGTTTTGTTGTTTATATTTTTGCACTTCTTCAGATGCTTCTTTTTTCAAACAGATCAAAGTTTCTTGATCTAAATACTGTTTTTCACAAATATGTTGCATTAATAAATACAAATTTATATTTGAAGATTCTGACATTTTTTCTTGTGAAAGTATTTTTCTTTCCTCTAATTTCTCTCTTAATCATTTTGTATATCTTGTGTCTGGAAATTCTGGGCTTTTTGCATAATAGTTACAATACATAATTTCTTTCTTATCCTCAGTATTCCACTTTATCATCTTTATGAGTCTTCTTTGACCTATCAGTTTTTGTGATTTTTGTGGACTACTACTTGCTTCTACAACAGGAGGGCCATCCTTCCCCTGGGCCTGGACTGGTCCCATTACCAGAATGTTTCCATATTTTGAGGATTCTACACTGTCATCTTTTCCAGTCCTGGCACCAGTGTGCCTACCAGGATTGGACACTTTTTATCCTGGATCTTGTGTTCCCAGTTATCTTTTTAAATTTTTAATCTACTTCTGTCCATGATATACACTATATAAATACAGTCTCGTCTTGGTGAGATTTTGTGAAAACAGGGTCCACCTCATGAAAGTACTCACCAAGACTTTAGGATGAATTCAGTTTCAGCAATACTACCCCTTGCTTACTGACTTATCATCTCTCCATTCAGACCCCAGAATGTCGAATGGAACAAAAGATCATTTGTTGTTAAATAAAGGCATGGTGGAGAACTCTAAAAAGGGGAAGAATCTAAGTATGGTATGGACTGACTCCAAAAAAGCATTTGATAGTATCCCACATTAATCGACAAAAGAGTGGTTAAAAAAATTATAAGATGTGCCCTACACTGATTAACTACATTACAGTGACCATGAAACAGTGGCAGACCACTTTGCAATTAAGACATAATAAAGGACAAATTATTATCCCAGGGATAAAAACTGAAAGGGGGATATTCCAGGGTGACTCTTTGTCACTGTTGCTCTTTTGTCTTGCTCTTAACCCACTAACTGTCTATTTAACAGATTAGGCCATGGCTATAATTTGTCTCCTAGAAAACAACAAAGTGTAAAGACTTCTCATCTTCTCTTTGTCGATGATTTAAAACTGTATAGCTCATCAGATGAGGAACTGGAAGCACAACTGCAAGTTGTCAAAACCTTTTCAGATGATATAAGAATGTCATTTGGTCTTGATAAATGTGAAAAAGTAACCTTTAAAGCAGGAAAACTGCAGCACCAGGAAAACATCAGTTTGGGACAGGAATGTGATATAAAAGAACATGAGCAAGAGGGAGTGTATAAATATTTGGGAATTAATGAAAGATCAACAGTAAAACATGAACAAATGTGAATCAAACTTAGTAATGAATACTTTAGGACACTTAAATTAATCCTGAAAATGGTGTTGATATCTAGGAACAAAATCCAGGCTATAACCCAATTTACTCTTTCTGTCCTAGCTCACAGTTTTGGAGTGATTAACTGATCCCGAAACGTGTTGGATAGATTAGATAGGCAAACAAGAAGGATGCTTCACATTCACCCAATGGTTTATAAAAATCAGTGCATACCAAGTTTATATATTCCCCATTCTGAAGGAGCGATGTGCCTCCTTGAGATTGATTACATGTATAGATCTGCAATCATGGGACTCTACACATATCTGCTGACCTCACAAGACCCAAACAAAGTAAAAGTTTTGAAACACAAGATGAATAAATCTAAGATGACTTCACTGCTTAATCTAGCAAAAGCATATTGGTGTCAAGCAGGAATGGAAATCAAACTAGAAGTAGATAAAAATTAGGCAGCAACTCAATGTGCCAAAAAAAAAGAAAGAATATAAGGTGAAGGACCAGATGAGAAGGCAAGAAATGTGGAAAATGCTTAAATATAATTGCAAGTATAGAAACCTTCTGGAAGAACCTCATGTTAATCAGGAATGAATGCAGGAATGGTTAAGGAGACGAAAATTCAAACCAAGAGATGAAAGGTTAATACTGGCGGCCCAAGATAGTGGGCTGCATACACAGTGGTTTACAAAGTCCACAGCTCAGCAACCTCCTGCCTGGTGCCCTGCAGAGTTCTACAGCAGCAGAGAGACAAAAGAGATTTTGGAGTGATTAAGTATGATTTTTCTGCATTTCCTTGCTGCCTTTAGCTAATTCAGCCTTAAACGCAGATATTTTAGAGTTTCTGTGATTTAAAAAGCTTGTTTCAGCTACATATTGTACTTATTTTACTGCTGCACTTTAACAAATTCATTTTTGTGTTTAATTTACCTGTTTAACTGTTGTAGGCTACACACTCAAGTGTGATAGCCATTTCTGTGCATTTTAAGTGTTTTTTTGATTGTATCTGCTTTATTTTTTGAAAAAAAAAAAAAAAAAAAAAAACAACCCCAAAAAATATACTTGTTTTCCCACCTTTCTAAGCTAGTATAGACCAGTTTTCAGGTTAGTGCTGAATTCAGGGCTGTGTTACAAGTTTCTGTGTTTGCCCATAACTTGGATAGAAGGAAGTTTCTCTGTTCACTGTGAGAGAGGGAGCTTTGAGCAGCCTATCTGTCCCTGGAGGAGTGGTTTCAGCCCAGAAATTAGTAGTTTATTGGCCATTTTGGGCTAATTTCTATCTCTTTCATTTCCCTGCTATAAAACCCACATTTGCAAGGTTGTTGTGCTTGTATACAGCTCAGCAACCTCCTGCCTGGTGCCCTGCAGAGTTCTATAGCAGCAGAGAGACAAAAGAGAGACTGTGAATTGATTAAGTATCATTTTTCTGCATTTTCTTGCTGCCTTTAGCTAATTACGCCTAAAACACTGATGTTTTTAGAGTTTCTGTGATTTAAAAAGCTTGTTTCAGCTACATATTGTACTTATTTTACTGCCTGCACTTTAACAAAGTCATTTTTAATATATAAAATATTCAGAGGATCCCCGTCTCTGCTTGTGGCTGCCTGCATTTGGACTGTGAAAGTCATTTTTGTGTTTAAAGTACCCGTTTAACTGTTGTAGGCTACACACTCAAGTGTGATAGCCATGTCTGTGCCTTTAAAGTGCTTTTTGATTGTATCTGCTTTATTTTCTGAAAAAAAAAAAGCAAAAAATATACTTGTTTTCCCACATTTCTAAGCTTGTATAGTCCAGTTTTTAGGTTAGTGCTGAATTCAGGGCTGTGTTACAAGTTTCTGTGTTTGCCCATACCTTACTTGGATAGAAGGAAGTTTCTCTGTTCACTGTGAGAGAGGGAGCTTTGAGCAGCCTATCTGTCCCTGGAAGAATAGTTTCAGCCCAGAAATGAGTAGTTTATTGGCCATTTTGGGCTAATTTCTATCTCTTTTATTTCCCTGCTATAAGACCCACATTTGTGAGGTTTTTGCAGTAGAAAGCTGCTGCCTGGTGCCCTGAAGAGTTCTACAGCAGCAGAGAGACAAAAGAGAGACTTTGGAGTGATTAAGTATCATTTTTCTGCATTTTCTTGCTGCATTTAGCTAATTCCGCCTAAAATGCAAATTTTTTAGAGTTTCTATGATTTAAAAAGCTTGTTTCAGCTACATATTGTAGTTATTTTACTGCCTGCACTTTAACAAAGTTGGTTTTGTGTTTAAATTACCTGTTTAACTGTTGTAGGCTACACACTCAAGTGTGATAGCCATGTCTGTGCATTTAAAGTTTTTTTTTATTGTATCATAGGTTCATAGGTTGGTACTAGGCTATCGGCCCTAAAGCCTATGCAAGCCTAGCCATAACAATTCCCTGGAATTTTTTTCCCATAATATTTACTTCTCTGGGCCCCTGTCTAGCAGGGTGACTGACATGATCCCTGGGGTGAATTTCCTATCTCCCATCCAATCATCAATGTTCCTTTTGAAGAGGGCCAATGAGGTGCTCTGCTTGACATGTATGAGCAGTCTATTCCAGAGTACGGGGAGTCTCTGGGTCAGAAACCTATCCCTCCAGCATGTTAAATAAATTGGCCTTTGATTATAGACCTTTTTTGTTTAAATGGATGTGTACTTGTGTAATGCAGAAAGGAATTGCAATAAGTAGTTTTCCTAAATATTGATGAAAAATATAAACCATTTCTAATGTCTTTACTTAGTTTTACATCTAAGTAATCAATTTCTTCAGTATTAAAATAATAAGTAAATTTAAGAAATTGAGTAGTAGAGTTAAAAAAATCAATAAGTAAAATAGCTTCATCTGCATTACCTTTAAATAAAATAAAAATATCATCAAGAAATCTCGTATAATATTTAACTCGTGCTATGATGTCAAGGTTGTTAAAAATATAATGCTTCTCCCAGTATGCAACAAATAAATTTGCCACACTGGCGCTGCATGGTGAACCCATTGCTATTCCTTGTTTTTGTAAATAATACTCTTTATTAAACACAAAAAAGTTGGATGTTAAAATAATGTCTAACAATTCAGAAACAAGGTCTGTTTCTCTTTGAGTGGCATTGAGTTCTTGCATAATCAATGCTATCCATTCAACCGCCTCATTGTGTGGTATAGAGGTGTACAAATCTACCACGTCTACTGTTAAAAAGTTGAAAGTAGCATCAAAGTTGAGGCTGTTGATGTAAGCGAGAAATGGCCAAGAGTCCTTACATACTTGTGGAATAGACTTTAAATATTTAGAAAGAATATTGTTGACAGGTTTTGCACAAGAATATGTCATAGAGCCACGACCATCAATTAAAGGTCTCATGGGTGGATTATTCTGATCTTTATGTATCTTTGGTGTACCAAAGATTACAGGAGTTTTTGGAAAAGGTATGTCAATATAGTTGTAAGTATCATAATCTATCTTAGCTCCTATAAAAAGGTCTCTGAAATAGCTCAAGCACATAATTTATGATTCCCCAATTCTTGGTTCCACTTACTGTGGCCTTTGTGTATCTTTCTGTTTAGGAAAACTTTGCAGACTGATGTAAAACCCAGAAGAAGCTGGAGGTTGGCATAATGGTTAAAGCTTGAGCCTTACCTTTGAAGGGAGATTGTTTAGGCTTAAAATGGCCTGCAAGGGCCTAGTACTTACCTGTGGAACACTGGGTCTTCACTGATTTCCTCAGACTTTTGTTGCACTGTTAGTGAACCTACCTTAAGTAGACACCTTACTCAAGGTTACATTAATTTACCTGAACCAGTGGTAAACACTGTATAATGGAACCTAACCCATAGTTTGCATCCACTTAATCTCTGCAGCTATAGTCCTACCCATATGCCTTTGCTGCCACCTGCCAGGCACTTCTGTTAGTGGAATCACAACATGTGACTATGTGTGACTATATATATCTAGCTATAGCTATCTCTCTGTCTTTGTGTGTGTGTGTGTGTGTGTGTGTGTGTGTGTGTGTGTGTGTGTGTATATATATATATATATATATATATATATATATATATACACACACATATATATATATATATATATATATATATATATATATATATATATATATATATATATTATTATTATTTTTTCTTATTTTATTTTGTTTACTGAGGCAGTACACTGATAACTATAGACCATTTGCAAGCACAGCCTGAATGAAGAGATTTACAGAAAAAAAGAAAAATAGAACAAATTCACAAACACAGAGTAATCACACAAGGTAGATAATCCCGTATACAATTGATACAATATGTAAATAATATCAGCAGAGTAGAAAATCAAATGTGAATTAATTTTAGAAGTAAATAAAAGAGGGAAGCAACAGGTGAAAACAGAGGATCAAAGTACAAGTGATGCAGGTGAAGAGGAAGTTTGGTCATGTGTCCAGTGGTAAAGCACTTGCAGTCAGATTTTTGATGAAGATAGATTATGAGTTGAGCTCTGAAGGTGGAGAAAAAGTAGACTTCTTTAAGATGAAGGGGGAGGGGCTAACAGAGTCTGAGTGCAAGAACTGAGAAGAAATGGTTGGTACAGTGCAGTTTAATTAGGGGTGTCTGGAGCGAGGGAATTAATTGGGAGAGGTTGCAGAGTTTGTGGGGATGGTTCTATTGTGGAGTTTGGCTGCAAGAGGTAGAAAGGCAATTGTTTGAAGTAGTTTGAAAACAAGAGACCCTAGACAACAACGTGGATCACAAAAGGTCAACAAAGCAAATATCATCAAGTTACTATGCATGTGCTGAAAAAGAACCTAGGTGTATGCAAGTTTCAAAAACAAACTGGAGGGGGCTTGGACACCCTGGTTATTATATATACTAACTCCGAGACTACACAGTCCATGAGGGAAAGGGGATATTGCCCTACCCAGGGATTGTTAATCTAGTGCACTTGTCAATCATCTGCATTTGTTGACCAAATGTGGTCGATTAAGTAGATGTCAACCACCTAGTGATTTGACCGAATGCCCAACTCTTATATATATATATATATATATATATTTATTTATATATGTATATATATCTGTGTGCATGTGTGTGTGTGTGTGTGTTTGTGTGTGTGTGTGTGTGTGTGTGTGTGTGTGTGTGTGTGTGTGTGTGTGTGTGTGTGTGTGTGTGCGTGTGTGTGTGTGTGTGTGAGTGATGCCTTTAAGAAAATAAAACCACCAGCAATAACATTAACATTCACAACAGGGAAACCCCGACAGAGAACGTATAGAAAAAACCACAATAGGAAAACATTTTCCTTTTATGATCTTTAAACCAAAATTTGTCTGAACAGTGGAGTGTTACAGAAAGGATTTTTCTTATGTGCGGTGTAGGGCCAGGGTTAGGGTTTGTAGGTAATATTAAGATGGAATTACCTAATCTTAACACTAACCTGCAAACACTTGCACACACGCTCCCACTCCTACTTCCACCCGCTTACTTTTTTCAGCAACACAGATATTCTGCAATTTGAACCTTCAGCAATTTGTATTTTCAGCAAAAATGAGCACTATTGCAATTTATTGAACCAATGCATGTTTAATAAATTGTAGGAGAAATATCTGTGTGTGTGTGTGTGTGTGTGTGTGTGTGTGTGTGTGTGTGTGTGTGTGTGTGTGTGTGTGTGTGTGTGTGTGTGTGTGTGTGTGTGTATGTGTGTGTGTGCTTGTGTGTATGTGAACACAAAAAAACCCTAGCTAAGCTAGTGTCTTCACTGTGTAATGCCTTTAGCCTCCCGTTATGGACACCCATGGGATATATGCAAATGTTCCCTTAAGGACATACAGTGTTTTAGCTATGTGACTTCTAAATGCTCATTATTTTTACTTTTAAAATCTTTATGGATATATTCAGGACAATAACGCCAAATCCACTATCTGCAGATATGCATGTTTTGGCCTTTTTAGTGACCTCATCAGTACAGCATAAGTGGAATGTTTGGCTATGGTTTAGAACCGCAGAGTTAAAAATCAAGCATAAAGCTCTGGCTTGTTAAAGACCTGCTTCTTGTGGCAAGTGTGGAGGCTTTAAATCTTTCCACCTTCATTTACCTACTGTGTGACA
>NC_056741.1:61426349-61438849 GCF_019279795.1 Protopterus annectens | reverse complement strand
ATTTTTTTTAAATCCCATCTCGGGGGAATAATTTGGCAAATCTTGGGAAAATTGAATTTTCAGACAAAAAAATTTTTTAAATAAATAAATAATTAAAAAAAATTTAATATATGGTCTTTTTTTAAAGCTAAAACCCGCCAAGGAAATGGAAAAAAAAAGGAAAACCTGAATTCAAAAGCGAAAATTCCCTTTTCCCCAAAATTTGAAAATTTCAACAAAGAAATTTTACCTTTAAAAACCCCTTTAACAAAAGCAAAATTACAAATTACATTTGGAAACAACAACAGTTTTCCTTAAAAAATAAAAAGCCCTTTAAAATTCTTACTATAAATTTCCCTTTCCCCCTTTAAAAACTCATTTTTTTAACCCAAAGTTTTAAAACAACAACAAATTGCAAAAACCCAAACTTAAGGGAAAAACCTTAATTTCTTATCCTTCCACCGAAAAATTTAAGTGAAATGTTAAAATTTTTTTGGCTTAAATACTTTTTAAACTGCGGGAACTTCGGTTTTTATTCAATTCAAATTTAAACCATAAAAACAATGAAGCCCGGGTTTAAAAAAATTTTTTTTGGAACATTTTAAAATTTTTTGCAAAAAATTTTAAAATTTTAATAATTTGGGCCCCTTGAAGGGTGTTTTTGGTTTGTTTCTTTTGGGGTTTCTGGGGAATAATTAAAAAATGTGTGTTTTTGGGGGTTTTTGGGGGTGTTTTTTGGCTTTACTTATACTGGGTTTGGGTTTGGGGAAAATATTTTTGTCAATTTCGAATTGGGGTGAAAATTTGTTCCCTTTTTTAAAGGGGACCAATAAAGAATTAAAAAATAAATTTCTTTTAAAAAGGGTTTAGGACCCATAAATTTATTAAAAATTTTTTAAAACATAATATATTTAAATTTTTAATAAATAAGCTTTAAAAATTTAAATTTTTTGGGGAACAAAGGGTCAAAAAAGAAAAATTATTTTTAACGGGGGCCCCTTTAAAAAGTTAAGAAACAATCTTTAAAAACCCAAAAATAAGGAGAACAAAAGGGGAAATTTTTCCCAAACATTTAGTTCATTTAAAAAGGGGGATTTAAAAGATCATGGAAAGGCAACAAAAAAACAAAATCAAAAATAATGTTTGGAAAAAAAAAAAAACTTAGACAATTGGGAATTTGCAGAAAAAAAAAATTTCAAAAATTTAAGGGTTCTGGAAAAAAATAAAAACCCAAAACAAATTTTCACACCCCAAAACCAAAAAAAAATTTTTCAAAAAAACTTCATGAAAAATTTTAAACCCCACAAATTTTTCCAAAAAAATAACGCCCCAAAATCATTTTCCAAAAACCCAAAACTATTTGAAAATAAAAACCCCCCAATTGATGAATTATTTAATTTTTTTAAAAATTTTAAATTTTTTTTAGGATTAAACCAAAAATTTTTTCCCTTAACCCCAAACTAAATTGGGGGGTTTTCAATTATTTTGAAAAATTAAAAGATTAAAATCATTTAAATTTAAACCCGTTGGTCTTCACAACTTTTTAAAAAGGGATTACAATTTTCCAAAAAATTTTTAGGCCCTTCCAAATTTTGCCTAGAACAAAAACTCCATTGGGTTAAAGGGTTGTTAATTTCTTTTCCAGGAAATTATATAAAATAAAATATATTTTAATTTTAAAACAATCAAATAAATTTCACATTTTTTAATAAAGTTCTTAAAATAGGGCATAAAACTTTCACGGGAAACCCAAAAGGGGTAGAAAAAATGGAAAAAATTTTTAAAGCCAAAAAGGACCACCCAAAAGGAAAGGGAAATTTCCCGGGGTTTTTAAAAAATAAGAAAGGGTTTTTTCAAAGGCAAAGGGGCTCTGAAAGGTTTTCCTTTAAAAAAAGGCTTGAAATTTTGGGAACCCAGAGTTCTTGTAAATTTAAAGGTGTAGAAAAAACCTGTTCTTGGAAAAAATTTCAAACCTCATCCTAACAAACCGGGGAAGGAAAATTAAAAGGAAAGGAAAACAATAAAAAACAGAAAATACAATTTCCCTTTAAGTGCACACGGGGAAAGGTTTTACATTAAAACCCCTGGGGGGTTTTCCCTTTTTTTGCTCACCGGTCCCCAATAAGGGACCCCAAACCTCCCCACTAAAAGGGAGGTCTCAACCAGAGGAAAAAAGGGAAAACTAATACCCCGTAAAGTCTTTTCCCCTTTAAGTGCACACAAACACACTTTGGTTGTTTTAACCCAAAAGACCCCCCTGGAAGGGTTTAACCAGATCTCCCAGCTGGGCCCCTTTACCCCGCCAAATGGTGTTCCCTGCCACCCCCAAAATTTTAAAAATTTTATAAAATTTAAAAGGGCCCTTAAAGGGGTGCCAATTTTACTGTCCCCAAAGCAATGGAAATGACCATCGGGTTTAAAAATTAACTTAGAAAACCCTTTTTTAAAAATCAAAAAAAGGGCAACTTGGTTTGTTTAAGGGGAAAAATTAATTTTAAAACCAAATTGATGCAAAAATTATATTACTTACAAAAACCAATTTATAACTTTTAAAAAAATTTTAAAATTATTAAGCTAAATTTTACATAAACCAGCCACAGGTAGAAGGTTTTAAAAATATTTAATAATAAATAATTAAAACACAAGACAAAACTACTACACCACAGAGATATCTAAGAGTTCAGAGATCACACAGAAACTTAAAATAATACAGTAGGACAGGTCTGATTTCAAAGAAAAATACCTAATTAATCCTTACTAGCTTTAACTATTCCTACAAGAAATCACAGTGCTAGAAACTTACATATGAGCTTAGACAGAGTGCTGAGTTAGATATCTAAGATCAAAATGCTATCTGTCTCTCACTGAACAATAGTCCCAAATTACATCATTTTGACACTTAGGTTTTCTCAGGTCATAAACTGCATTATTTAGCAAGCTAACACCTGCTCAGTAAACTACAGCAATGCAAGGCATTTCACATATACACTCTAGCAGAAACCAGAGCAATAAAGCACCTTCCACATATAAATTCTGGTCATAAACTTTAGCCTTAAAACAATGGGCATGAAACTTTCATCCAGGCACACTGTAGCTGACTTGTAAAACATGAAAGGGTAACAACATGCTTCACTGGGCCAGTAGAGTGCAATGTTGTCACATATTTTGCAGTTCCACATTTCACAGTATTCTTTTACACTCAAGAAAACATGCCTGCATTTTACATTTACCTACAAATGCCAGAATTATATATCAAATTCTATTTGACTAGGCTGGCAGCCTTCACCCATCTCTCCCCAATCATCACATCCCCCCCCCCCCCGGGGGAACTCAAGCAAGTTTTTCAAGTGGCCCTTGAGAAACATCGCTTGAGAGTGTCAGGTCTATCTGGGTGTACCTCACCCCATTCCCTGTCTTGAAAGCCCATCTGCACTGGCATTGCTACTCCCACTGCGGTGCTGCACTGACATATCATATACTTGCAACCCCAGACTCCATCTTAGCAACTTGGCATTTTGCTGACTGACTCTGTTTAACCATGTTAGAGGGCTGTGATCTGTTATCACAGTGAATTTTCTTCCATACAGCTAAGACTGAAGTTTTTGTAGTGCCCACAATATGGCTAGACATTCCTTTTCTACCACTGCATAGCATTCCTTCCTGGGTTGGAGCCTGTGACTGAGATAAACCACTGGGTGCTCTTCTCCCTCTGAAGAAATCAGGCTAAGTACAGCCCCCACCCCATAGTTTGAAGCATCCACCTGCACAACAAATTATTTGCTATAGTCCAGACCGGCTAACACATGGGGTCCTCCCAAAGCTTCCTTAAGCTTCTGAATTGCCTGCTCACATGCTGGGGTCCACATTACCTTATCTGACCTGCTCTTCCTTGTCAGGTCTGTGATGGGAACAGCTATGGTACTATAATTGGGAACAAACTTTCTGTAGTACCCTGCTGTCCCCAAGAATGCACTCACCTGCTTTTTGGTAACAGGTGAAGGCCATGCCTGAATAACTTCCACTTTGGCAGGTTCTGGCCTTATATTACCACTCTCCACTCTATGTCCTAGGTAGGAGACATCTGTCATACCCACCTGACATTTGCTAAGCTTAATGGTCAACCCTGCCCTTTGTAGTCTGCCCAGCACCTCCCTGATATGTTGAAGGTGCTCTTGCCAGGAATGGCTGTGATGGCAATATCATCTAGATAAGCAAGGGCAAACCCTCCTGCTCCTGCTGGGATATTATCCACCAGCCTCTGGAAAGTTGCTTTGGTATTCTTCATCCCAAAGGGCATCTTTGTAAACTCGTACAAGTCAAAAGGAGTCACAAAGGCTGACTTATCTCTAGCACTGGGAGTCAGGGGCACCTGCTGGTAACCCTTGGTAAGATCAATGGTTGTAAGATACTTAGCCCCACCAAGTTGCTCTTGGGCCTCATCTGTCCTAGGCATGGGGTAAGCATCTGACTCTGTGTGACTATTTAATTTCCTGTAATCCACACAGAACCTGGTTCTGTCATCCTTCTTTTGCACCAGTACCACTGGGGAGGCCCAGGGACTGTTGGACTCCTGAATCACCCCTAGTTCCAACATCCCCTGTACATCCCCCTCAGAGTCTGTTTGACTCTCACAGGCACCCTATAAGGGCCCTGCCTAAAAGGCCTTTGAGGTCCTGTATCCACCTGGTGCTGCACCAGATGGGTGCACCCGGGTTTCCCAGTGAACACGTCCCCAAATTCCTGCAACACTGCTCCGATTTCTCAAACTTGGGTAGGAGATAGCTGCTGGGATATTGCTACCCCTTCCACTGAGGTGTCAGCCCGAGCCTCACTGAGGAGGTCAGTCCCTGGATCTCTCTCAGACTCCTCCTACAATCCACTGCAAATGCTCAGCACAAGGGCCACCATATCATGGTAAGGTTTCATCATGTTAACATGGTACAATTTGTGCCCCTGCCTTCTGCCTAGCAGTTCCACCATGTAGTTAACCACTTATGTTTCTTACCACCTTGTAGGGTCCCTCCCAAGCTGCCTGCAACTTGTTGTGTCTGACAGGAATGAGAAACATCACCTGCTGCCCTACAGTATACTCTCTAGCTCGAGCATTCCTGTCATACCACTCCCTTTTATGTTGTTAGGCTTCTACCAGGCTTTCCTGGGCCAAGCCCATGAGTTCCCTGAGCCTTGTCCTGAGGTTCAGGACATATGCCACAATAGACTCCTTGTGAGACTTACACTCACCTTCCCACTCATCTCGAATTAAATCTAGAAGTACCTTCACCCTATGCCCATACAGCAACTCAAAGCATGAAAAACATGTGGATTCCTGGTGAACCTCTCTGTAAGCAAACAACAGATGAGGCAAATATTTGTCCCACTCCTTCTTAAACTGATCTGCAAATGCCCATAGCATGGACTTGATTGTAGAGATTAACTTCTCAACAAGACCATTAGTCTGGGGATGGTACAGGTGGTCTTCATGTGCTTCACCCCACAGGACTTCCACAGACAAACCAGCACGTCTAACATAAAATTGGCACCTCTGTCAGACAGTATTTCCTTTGGGAAACCTACCATGCTGAAAATCTCTAGCAAAGCATTTGTCACCTTCTCTGCCTCAATGGAGATCAAAGTCACTGCCTCAGGGTATCGTGTAGCATAATCTACAACCACTAGGATATATTTTTCCCTGTGGAACTTGGGGCACTCAGAGGACCCACAATATCCATAGCTACCCTCTGAAATGGCTCCTCAATCACAGGCAAAGGCATCAAAGGAGCTCTCACCTTGTCTCCTGCCTTGCCTACCTTTTGGCACTGCTCACAGGTCCTGCAGTACCCTGTTACTTCTCTGGAAATTCCAGGCCAATATAGGTTTTGCATAATACGCCTCTTTGTATGTTTTATGCCCATATGATCTGCAAAGGGAATATCATGTGCTATGGCTAGAAGCTCCAGATGTTCAGCTCTAGGCACTACCAACTGCTGTACTCTCTCACCTTCTAGCCCTCCCTCAGGGGTCCACTCTTTGTACAGTAACCCTTTGTTCCAGTATACAGATTCACCCTTCCCTTGAGAATCAGGTGCATCCCTAGCTACCTGCCTCGGGCCTTACAATGTAGGGTCTGAGAGCTGAGCCTGTCTCAAGTCTCTCCTTGTAACCCTTCCCAGCTCCCCTTCCACAGGAAGTCTGGCATCCTCTGACAGTGGTGCCTCACTGTCAGCCTGGGGACTACTACTCACCTCTACCTTTGCAGTTACAATGTCCAAGGGAACATCAGTACCCACAAGCATCTGTGGCTCACATTTAGTCTCATTGCTACAGCATAGCTCACTCCCTGAAGTAACAACCTCAGCAGTCCTGGCTGCAAGTATGCAGTCTGTCTGGGTCTCCTCCAGGATACCAGACCCACATGCTTGTCTCGCAGCCTTACTGCATATAACTGCATAAGTACATAGTACTGTCTCATCCAAATCCTTCCCTCTCAGGACATCTGCAAGATGGTAGTTCCATACCCCTGTTGTCTCAAGACAACCCACTGTTGGCATTTTGTCTTTCCCACTTACTGGCTCCCTCATCTTTGGTTCTCCACCTTGCCTCTATTGATATCTGTATGCCACATGGCCCCACTGGTTGCATTCAAAACCTTCAACCCTAGCTCCTGGACATGTACCTGGACTAGTGGCTTCTCCTGCTACTGGCGGATTCTGTTGGGGCAGTCTGTGCTGCCCACCATGGGTTCCTTTAGTCCTATGAGCAGTACTGGGGGTCCCTTTCCTGTGCAGGGCTGCCCTGCTTGCTAGGTATAGGTCTCCAGTCTTCCTCAACTCCTCTGTAGTAGCACATTGTCTATCAGCGAACCAGATCCTCATGTCCTCAGGCAAAGTGCTAAGGGCTTGTTCCCTTACCAAAAGGTCTGCCAGCCCTTCAAAAGTGGTGATCTGACATCCACTCACCCAGCTATGAAAATAAGTGCTCAATTCAACAACATATTCACATACATTTTCATCTGCCTTGTGTCTATGCTCACAAAACTTTTTCCTATACATTTCAGGTGTTAGCTTAAAACATTCTAGCAAGTGTCTTTTTACAGCAGTATAATCAAAACAGTCAGTGTCATAGGTTCATAGGTTGATACTAGGCTATCTGCCCTAGGGCATTTATAAGCCTAGCCAGAGTGTGTTTGGCTTTCGCCACCCTTTTAGATTAGTTGACTGTGCCTCTGTATAGTAGGTCACAGAAGGTAGCCCTTTTAAGGTTAGTTTACTGTACCTCTGTCAAACAGAGACACAGAAGAGATCCCAGGGGTAAACTTACAATCTCCCATCCACTCATCAAGATTTCTCTTGAAGAGGGTCAGTGAGGGCCTCTGCCTAACATGGATTGGGATTTTGTTCCAGAGTGAGGGGAGTCTCTGGGATATGAATCTGTCCCTCCAGCATGTCCTATTTATTTCTGTGCTGAGGTTCAAGTCCCTGGAGCGTGTAGCTCTAAGGGATTTGGATTTCCTGAGGTGAAGCATATCCATTAATTCTGGGTTGGACATGCCTTTATACGTCAGGCACAGATTGCCTCTGAGTAGGTGGTACACAACTGAGTAGAGCTGGAGTTTCTTTAGCCGAACTGCATAGGGCATCTGTTTGAACCCCTTGATCCTCTTGGTGAGGTACTTTTGGGGTCTTTCCAGTTGCTGCAGGTGTCGGGTAAGGTACATCCCAAATGGGGCATTGTATTCAATTATGGGCCTGATAAGTGATGAGTAGAGGGGCACAATGACCTCTTTTGATCTAGATGTGAACCCTTTCATGATAAGGTGGGCTATATAGAAGGTCTTTCTAACCACTTTGGCAACATGATTGCCAAAGGAGAGATTGCTATCTACTTGGATCCCCAAGTCCCTACTATACGTCTTCCAGATTTAATGGATTACCACCTATGTGGTAATTTGTGGGCACTTTGTTTTTCCCAAAGGGGATGACTATGCACTTTTTGGCATTTAGCTTTAGGCCATGGCTCTGGCACCAGTTATCCATCTCTGTGAGTCCCTTTTGGAGGATGCTTGTGTCAGCCGGAGAGTTGATTTTGGTACCCAGTTTGCAGTCATCTGCGAACTTGGTCAGCCATAGTCCACCCGTGTTAGCCTGTACCTTGGAGAAATATATACCGAACAAGAGAGGTCCTAGGACTGAGCCTTGTGGGAAGCCACTTGTAACTGGTTTAGAGTTTGACATGGCACCTGCTATTCTGACCATGTGGGTTCTATCCCTGAGCCAGTTTGCAGCCCATCTTGTGACATAGGGGTTGATATTTAAGCTGGTGAGCTTATTTATGATGCTCAAGTGGGGTATTGTGTTGAAGGCTTTTGCGAGGTCCAGGTAGGCTGTGTGGACTACCTTCCCTTCATCTATGGCTTTGGTAACTGTTTCAAAGAAGTTGACCAGGTTCAAGAGGCAAGATCTGCCCTTAACAAAGCCGAATTGGGTAGGATCCAGTGTCTGGAGGTTCCCAATGTTTTTGTTTATGATTTCCATGATGATACGCTCCATAGCTTTGCAAATCAGGCTAGTCAGGCTTATAGGGCGATAGTTTCTGGGGTCTGTTGTGGCACCACCTTAGTGGAGTGGGACTGTTGCTGTACGCCATTCCTTGGGTACATATCCTGTAGTAAGGCTGAGATTGAACAGTGACTTTATATGAGGGTTTAGTTCTTCTTGGAGCTCGTGTAAGATGCAGCCCGGGACACCGTCTGGTCCCATTGATGCTGTGTTGTTTGCTTTGGAGAGGGCAGCTCTCACCTGTGCATCTGTGATCTCAGGAAGGCTACACTCTGTTGGGACAGACATTTTCTCTTTTGGGGGGGAGGGGGAGAAGTTTGCACTGAACCTTTCTGCCAGGATGTTGGTAATGTCTGTGGGTTCAAGGTATTTTTTGTCATTTTGCACTAACTCAGAGCATATCTGGGAGTTGCCTCCAAGGTTTCTGACATAACTAAAGAAGGCCTTGTGATTATCTTTAGTGTCTTGTGCAATTTTTCTTTCGAAGCTGGCCTTAGATGATTTTATGAGGGATCGTAGTTTCTTGCTAGTACTGATCAGAGACTCCTTCCCTTTTTGGGATTTTGCTCTATCATGTAGTACTTTCTCCTTCTGTTGTATAGCTTATTTATGGCTGAGGTCCACCAGACAATTCTCCTGCCTTTGGAGGAGTGAGTCTTGGTTTTATTTGGGATAGCATGCTCCATGCATTCCTGTATTTTCCACTGGCCCAGGGGCTTTGAAGGATTCCACCTCGGTTTTGAGAAGTGTGAAGTTTGCTTTTGAGAAGTTCTTCACCGTGGTTTCCTTGGCTGGGGGTGGGGACGAAATATGGATGCATTTTTGCTAAAGAAGTTACATCTTTACCATGGAGTAAGGGGGCCAGGAACCATACCCAGAGCCCTTGGTCAACTTCATACTGTTTACATACTCCCTCAAACATATGAATGAAGCTATCAAAATTATCCCCCTCTTTAAACTGTGGAAGAAATTTACTAACCTTTTGTACTTCTGGGGTCCGGTTACTCCCGTCCCGATTACCTCCATCACTCTGGCGAAGAGTCAGCATTTTCCTCTCATGCCTCTGTGACGATTGGGGGAGAGATGGGCAAAGGCTGCCCACCTAGTCAAATAGAATTTGATATATAATTCTGGCATTTGTAAATAAATGTAAAATACAGGCATGTTTTCTTGAGTGTAATAGAATAATGTGAAACGTGGAACTGCAAAATATGTGACAACATTGCACTCTACTGGCCCAGTGAAGCATGTTGTGACCCTTTCATGTTTTACAAGTTGGCTCCAGTGTGTCTGGATGAAGGTTTCATGCCCATTGTTTTAAGGCAAAAGTTTATGATCAGAATTTACATGTGGAAGGTGCTTTATTGCTCTGGTTTCTGCTAGAGTGTATATGTGAAATGCCTTGTATTGTTGTAGTTTACCGAGCAGGTGTTAGCTTGCTAAATAATGCAGTTTGTGGCCTGAGAAAACCTAAGTGTCAAAATGATGTAATTTGGGAGGGCCTCAGCAGAGCTGTTGGTTAGTGTTTAAAAACTATTGTTCAGTGAGAGACGGAGAGCATTTTGATCTTGGATATCTAACTCAGCACTCTGTCTAAGCTCACATGTAAGTTTCTAGCACTGTGATTTCTTGTAGGAATAGTTAAAGCTAGTAAAGATTAATTAGGTATTTTTCTTTGAAATCAGACCTGTCCTACTGTATTATTTTAAGTTTCTGTGTGGTCTCTGAACTCTTAGATATCTCTGTGGCGTAGTAGTTTTGTCCTGTGCTTTAATTATTTATTATTAAATATTTTTAAAACCTTCTACCTGTGGCTGGTTTATGCAGAGATAAATTATGCTTTAGAGTACTTTATATATTTATAGAGTTTACTGTCTAAGCCCTTCCAATAAGCCTAGACTGAATAGTCACATTACCATTGGATAATACTATTACACAGTAATAATTGGACACCCTTTTAAGGGCCTTTTAGAAGCTGATTTATTAGCTGGGTGGTGGCAGGGATTACTACCGTATGGTCTGGGTAAAGGGGCACAGCTGGAGAATCTGTGTCAGCCTTTCCCAGGAGTGTCTGTGAAGTTGTATAAATACTTAACTCAAAGTGTGTGTGTGTGTGTGTGTGTGTGTGTGTGTGTGTGTGTGTGTGTGTGTGTGTGTGTGTGTGTGTGTGTTGTGTCAGCTACTTGGGCAGGGACACAAAGCACTGGTTGGACAGAGAGGGTACTGAGGTTTTAGCTTGCCCAGGTAGGCTGAGATCTGGACTTTATAGTTATGCCAGTGGGGAGTCTTATTGGGGACCTGGTGAGCAAGGGAGCAACCGGCCCCAGACTGACTGTGATCTCTGTGTGCACTTAAGGGAAATTGTACTTTACTGTGTGTATTAGTTATCCTTTCCTCTCTTCTGTGAGATGACCTCCCTGGTGTTAGTGGTAAGGATTGAGGCTCCTTGATTGCTGGGCCAGGGCACAGTCATCACAGTCAGTTCAGGATGATTTTCAAGGTCTGCATAAAGGAATTTACAACAGACTTAAACTTCTAATAAAAGAAGAGGGGTATCCTTTACAATGTCTACATCAGAGAGATAATGAAGACCTCTTAGGTTCACAGGTGTGTACTATGCCAAATATGCCAGTGGCTTCTTTAAACCAAGCTATGCTTCCCAAATATGTATGACAAGTTATAGTACCCTAGGGCATATTTTAAACAATATATTATATTAGAGATATAGGTGCCAGAATGTTCAAATGAGTTATTCTACAATCATTTTATAAAAACAATAATAAAGGACATAAAATAGAATAATATGGAATGCAAAATGTAAGACATAATAAAATGCATTCCTGGAAAATTACAAGCATACATAGTAATAGCTATGCTACAGAACTTGCTAAACACTGTCCTTAAGTGCTCTTTGGATCACTCCTTCATTTCACTTGCCCTAGTTTACCTTCACGGATACTCTTATTTTAATAAGGCTGCCCATTAGTTTGTGATTATATCATCATTAGTAAATGTCAGCCACAGAAATTGTAGACCTTGCTCATTTGTAATCAATATATCGCTGAATCATACACACTTTGAATATGGACACTCATAACATAAAATTGTTTACTGCAACATGAAAAATGTTCCTGAATCCCAAGAGCTGTCTATGTTTTAACTAATTTTTATTTTATTTAGTAGATTTCAGCTATACTGAGAAGTGTGTGCATGTATATACACAAATATATATTATATATATATATATATATATATATATATATATATATATATATATATGTGTGTGTGTGTGTGTGTGTGTGTGTGTGTGTGTGTGTGTGTGTGTGTGTGTACACACACACACACACGCACACGCACACACGCACACACACACACACACACACACACGCACACACACACTCACATACATATTTCTGTATGTGTAAGTGTGTGGATGTACTTAAAAACTCAAAATGATTGTCAAAAAGGCAGCATATAACTGCACATGCTTCAAGACATTACCTTGGGCCATGCAACGACAAAACAATTTAGTTTTTGGTAGGGGACAAGCACCCACACCCCCATTCTCCCTGTTAATTATATATTCCCCAACACTGATAATGCAGTGATTTTTGACAAATGTCAGTCAGTATTATGTATATAGTGCAATAGAGTGACTGCTTTTACCAGTAGGGTAGAAGTGGGGAAGAAGGAATGTTTTATTTTGCTTTACTATTTTATTTTATTTTACTTCTCCTTTTCTGACTGGGTTACTCCTACTAAACTAGTGCATATATTTAGGGAAGACTCAAGGGGGTCATTTTACTACTAGGGGAAATTTGGCCAGGGCATCATGGAATTTCCCCTATTCAAATCTGTAGGGGGACGTATTTATGCGTGGTATGTTTTGCTTCCTGCTGAACTGGGTAGAAAGGTGGATCGGAGAAGCAGGAAATTACCATAAGCAAAAATAGAGGTTGTAGAGCT